>NC_041062.1:18607787-18850287 GCF_900634775.1 Gouania willdenowi
CATGCTGTGCAAATGAAAGGTATTATATTCTGTTATTTGTTGCGGATGGATCCTGTTAAGTGGACTAAACAACTCCCAACTTGGACAAAGGCGATAAGTGGGCATTAAATTTGGTCAGGACGTCTTTGGGTGTTATTGTCTCACAGTGTGCGCTCTCTCTAATAATTGGTATTAACAGAAAAACAAAAAAAAAGTCTTGTTTTGAAGTTAATTGAACCAACTTTAACTGTGTGATTGCTAATTAGACCGGTGATAACACATACAGTACAGTCTAGGGATGTAACATTCACTCAACTCCCGATACAATTTACTTCATGATACTGGGTTCGCGATATGATTCTCTCACGATTTATTTTACAAAATGAGACTGTGGACAAATGATGACTGAAAAATATTTCTTTATTTTTATCCGAAAAAAAAAAAAAAATATTGTGCTATTTTCTTTTATCAAGTGATTCTTTTGACAATGAAAGATAAACTATTCAAAACAGTTCAATTTAACTAAAAATAAATCCTGAAATGAAATTAATAAAGAAATATTACAAATGAAGAAGACACCTATTATTTTAAATTCTGGTTCTATAGTAAACAATGCAAAACTTCATTATAGTTTCTTTTCTTTTTAAAAGTGCATCTGAAAATGTATTTTGTGCCTTAACAATTGGACTTTTAAAAAAAAAAAAAAACAGTCTGTACTGTATTTGTAGCAGATATTTGTTTGGACCAGCAGAGGGCGCTGGTGACCCAGTGGTTGGTTGGCATGCAGCTATTCTAGCAGTGAAGAAGAGATCCTATGCTAGCAGACAGAGCTAATTGAAAAATGTGTCTTTTATAGATATTCAAGTAATATTACAGATATTCTTTAGGTGCTAAAGGAGTATGGAATCATTTATGAACATGTTTAAGAGTAGTAGGCAATTCCGCCCGCCGCCTACGCTTCTGGACGGATAAATTATCTTCGACATGATGAGTGCTGTTGTATATACGAGGCATTTTCTTCCACGCTACTTGCTTACAATGAGCTGACCATTCGTGGCAAGGTCAGGTCCAATGTCACTCTCTAGGTTGCCAGTTTGTAATTACAAACAAATGCATGGCTGGATAGATTACTGGAAATGCGCCCTGCAGTTTTGATGTGCACAATGCACTGCAGTACCAGTAACATCCAAGTGGGGTTGCCAGGTAGGGGGTCCTAAGCAGCTGCTTTGTCTGCGTATAGAGTGGGCCGGCCAAAACATTGGTCCCCAACCACCGATTTGGTGGCAGGCCACAAAGAAAAAAAAAAGTTTAAAGAAATTGATTTTTTATTTAGTTTTTATACATATTCCTTTTATTTTGAATAACTAGTGCAGTGCCCGTAGGAAGTATGTATTACTATAGAAAAGTGGGAGGGCAAGTAGCTTTTTCATGGATGGCCAAATAAAGTTGTTTGAAGGTCAGACGTCATCAGGAGGTAGGACTGATGACACTACAAACTCAATGAGTATATACTTTTCTACTATATACTAAGTATTATTAGTATAATCAATTCAATCAATGATGAGCGTTCCCACTGAAGTATACTTCCAAGTTTCTCAAGATGCATTTCCAACCTACAACAAGATAAACCGTTGGCACACTGAGGTTCAATAAATAATTCTCCACTTCTGAAATCTGAAAGCATTTTAAGTGAGAAAGTGACCAAGTAGAACATCAACATGTGCTCATTTGATCCATAAAACTCACGGAAACACGTTTCATGTTGTCATTTTGGAGATTGTTGGACACCCGCCATTGTGCTACTGACAATACTTGCATTTAACTTCAAAACAAGAGCCCTATTTACAAAAGTGTTAAAAGAATAATGGAAGACGAGAATAGATGCTTTTGTTTTGAAAAGAGGATGTTTGATTTTTAGTTTTGAAGCCGGTTCCAGGACAATTTTACATTTCGCTCACAAATGCATCATGGGGCGGTTGAGTATTACTACTGTACCCACTCACTGTGCATAATTCAATAACATCCCGATATGTATTTCTTGCATTCTCAATCTTTTCATGCTATCTAACGTGAACGCACTACATCCGCATTTTAAAGTCAGTCGTCGTATGATTAGTACGTTAATATGACATTTCCAACACAGCCTCATTACCGAAGTGGGGGCGCGCACACGCTGTCATGGAGCGTATCATCAACTCTACGGGAGTCGCGTCCTCGACGAGACCTACGCAGAAGGCTCTGAAAAGTTACTTTGTGGTTCAGATAAATTGACATGTCAGTCACCTGACCTGACACAAACTGAGCATTTAACTAGCTAAAAACAAAACTCAAGAAAAAAATCCAAAGAAAAGAACACAACAAAGAATATTATTGTTTTGTTTTTTTTTTCTTCTACTGAATTAGGATTTATTTAATCTTTTTTAACACAGTTTTGTAAGCCAATATGAGAATAGCTATTAGTCTTTTTATTTTTATATTTCTTATTTACAAAAAATGTGTTAGATTAGTAAAAAAAACGCAGGTGTTTCTAATGTGGTATAGCAAACCTGCTGCTAGTGAAAATAGCTACGTTGAAGCTTGACATCTGCATTTAAAAAAACATCTGCATACGGCTTCATTTCAAATATTCTAAAAACTATGTTACTATCTAAAGTTTTCTAGACTTTTTCATTTTATTTCACGATGCATGATGGGGTTTAACTGATGCGTGGATCACAGTGTGACTCATGGAACAAGAAAAGCCAGTATTAGTTATCTGATTTTATTCTTTATTTAATAATGATTTAGGCATTTCTCACTTTGTAATTCATTAAGTGTGCCTTACAGGTCATTGATTTAACTAAGCAAGATAATAACTTTTTTTTTTTTTTGCTGTGTTTTTACTGTGAATAGGAATTTTTTGCAGCAAACAGACAAATTTGGGCTTATGGTGCAGTGACACATCATGTTATTTTCCTCTGAAAAGGTGATGCGTGTATGATTGTTTATGAACAGGTGTGTACATACATACCACAGCTCACCTAACTCATTGAAAAATGACCACAGATGGTATAAGGCCGGCTCACATCTAACATGCATTTGTTTCTGTAAACCTCTCTGTGAATGCCTCTTTTTTTCTTAGATCACAGGAAATGAAGCTGTGATTCTTTCCAGATGAGACAGATTGGGATCAGTAATGCAATCTTTAATCAGGGGAATAATCAGACTGTTTCTGCTGATTCTTTTCCTCCAGTTACCTGTTCACACTTTTCTGCATTTCATTATTAAGTTTACACTTCTTTACTTTTAACACGTGCCTAAAACGGATGGACGTCTTTTGTTTTCTACCATTCCGTAAATTGAGTTACGCAGTAAGTACGACGACCCAAATGTATATTTTAGTCTCTTCTTCCAGTTTGCGTGCTGACCATTTTCCCCATAACCCAAAGGGCCAATGAGTCTGGTTTATAAAGAGTGAGTGTGCTTGTGCGGACTCTGAAAAAGTCATTACTGCTCACAAAACTGGGGCACAGCAATTTACTTGTAAAGGTGATTTGTGATCCTATCTTTTATCTGATTTGCTTTTCCATATGTGAAATAGTTTGTTGGTGTAAATTGTGTAAAATCAAGTAAACTTGTTTTTTATTTTTCTGTGTGCCTTTAGTTCTATCATGGACTGGTTGTAGCTATGAAAATGCAGTCACTTATTATAATGAATACAATTTCTACTTTACGTCAATTCTTAATGTTTGCGATGGGCACCGTGAACATAAACTACTTGATTTTGTATGAACACACACGTACGTCTTTAAGTTTAATTGCACAAACTACTTAATAAGAAAGAAAAATCACTTTTTTTCCCCTCTGCAGGATAAATGTGCGTTTCAATGAACTGCTTTCTCTCTCTCCTCTTGAAGTTTTAATTACAGTGTATTTGACACTTACATAAAGTTTGCAAAATTGCAGAAATAGTGTTGTGAGGCCTGAGTGCAGGACGGGCCTTTGATATTCCATGCTGGTGGAAAAAGGACAGAAATGATTTCAATACCTGAAACTGAAATGAGTGGGTGAAGAAGCGGAAGTGTCAATTCTACTCGTCTATCACTTGATGTGGTGGGTTTTCGGCCCACTTCCACAGTGTAAAGATATGAAATTGAAAATTGTGAACTCAAATAAATAACCAAACTTGTTTGGCACGATTTTGGTAAGGAAATTGAAACGACATGGGATGTATTTTATTCTGACTTCTCATCATAGGCTACTGATTTGTTTTCATTCCAGAAACGTATCATCTCTAAATAAAGTTAAAAACCATTTTTGTATTAGACAGGAAATACATTTCTAATGGAAAAAAGCTGCTAGTATAAGGCAGTGGTTCCCAACCTTTCTTGTCTTGTGAACCCCTTGAGCCTTTTTGTCATACCATGAGTACCCCCTCACTCATATGTGTTCATGATTCTCCAAAAGTAGAACATAACACAACTGAATATTCAATGCAAGTTTTTATTTCATCTTCTTAAATTGAACAATTCATATTCAGGTATTATCTTTTTATTTCACTCAAATTAAACACAAAATGATGTTGCCTTCAAGGCAATAAAAATGATAAATATAAGAAATAATATTATAGTGAACGTTTGTATTATTTTACTAATATATTATGAATATATTGTTATTAAAGAAAAATAATAAAGTTGAAATTAGGAAAAAATAAGAATGAATAAAATAATAATGTAAATAAATAAATATAAAACAAATAATTAACCTGCCTGTGTTCTATATAAATTTGATGGCATTTACCACAAAAGGAGCTTCTTTGAATATGTCTCCTTTAAACAGGCATTTAAACTTTAAAAACAAGTCATTGCGCACACGTACCATTTTATTGACCGACTTATGAAATGACTGAGAATATTTTTTGTTATCTTGAAAATAAATTCTTATTTTTTCCACGTACCCCCTGCAATGTGCTCACGTACCCCGAGGGGTACGCGTACCCCTGGTTGGGAAACACTGGTATAAGGAACCAAGGACTGATAGGACAGAAACAACATGTCTGAAATTAATTTATTTTTTTTTTGGTTGTTTTTCTTCCATCTTTTGGCGTTCTGTATAATGGTACTTCCTGTATTTTTTTATTTAGGTCATGCTCCTTTCAGCTTCCTTGACTCCAAACCCTGAAATACAGGCTACATTCAAACCAAAATTGCTTCTGTGCTAATTGAAATAAACAACATGTCATGTCACGACACTTCTTCACACTTCTTCTGGATTGTAAAATTTTAAGTTAACGCGAACTGAGTCAGTCTTTCACTAGGGTGGTTACGCTGCCATCTAAACATCTGTCACTCAGTTTAACTGCATTATTTTCTTAGATGGTTTAAATTGAATCTGACAAGTCTTCATACAACGTGTAGTATTATCCATCCATCAACTACACATTGATCTAATATTTACGACTGCAATGCATTTTCCTTTATGTTATCAATATAAAAGTTTATGAAATAAGAAACTATCCGGGCAGCAACTGCTTTTAAAACGTCATTTTGTTTATGATTTCTGCAAAAAAAAAAAATAATTAAGCTCTCACTTTGTATTATTTTATGAACGATGTCTCCTATTTAGAGATGCACATACACAACTGTTTTTCACACACACGCACGCGCACGTCTCAAAACACGCCCTCACCACACATAAGGTGTTTTTAATAAAAATATACTAAATGAGTAAAATAAAACAAAAAACTAAGCATTATTTATACAAAAAGTACACAAGACGACAACAGAAATGCACAAAAATATACAAAAATGCTCCAAAAACACACAAAATGACTCCAAAAAAGATCAATTTCAGAAGAATGCACCAAACGACAACAACAATATGAAAATGAGTCAAAATACACAAAACTAAATATTTACACAAAAAATACACAAAATAACAACAGAAATGCAACTACACTAAAAAAAAGATACAAAAATACCCCAAATGACTCCAGAATCACACTACAATGGAAACAGAAAACAATAATTATACAAAAAATGTACAAAAACACAACAGAAAGATACAAAAATACACATAATGACTCCAAAAAACATAAATTACAGAAAAATACACAAAACAAAAAAATAATTAAAGAGTGAAAAAAACAACAAACATATTTATCATGTACATGTCACATAGAATTAAACCAGGGAAATCACACACACTATTTTATTTTGCACCCGCAAATAAACCCCTTTATAACACTACAGAGTATGTACACCTCTTTGTACATCTAACCTTCAAACACATACTCATTTGGCCATAATTGACAATTCTACCTAAGCTCCTCCCACTATACGAATGCATTCTTCCGACGGGCACTGTACTAGTACTTTAAATGTTTTGTTTATTACAGTTTAATGAACGACTTGATTCCCAAGCGATTTAAACTGAAAAAGAATTAAAGATTTGTGAAAATTACAAAGACACTAGAAAACATGACCCTTAAAGGGTCAGTAGGGCAGGGCAGGGAAAATGTATTTGTATAGCGCATTTCATACACAAGACACAAGATGGGTGAAAAATACCATAATACTGGACCTATAAGGTGCTTATATATTATTTATCTTTTAAAGGATTCCCTAAGATTACATTCACAGATCCATTAAATCCTTCTAATACACACAATCCAAATATTGATCATTGCCTTTTATCCCTGTTCACATACATCGTCCCATCCCATTAATTCTTTTCATACATGCTTTGAGCCTGCAGTGAGTGTGAAGCACCATCTGATGAGTTCTATAATGCAGAGAGCTGCTGTGGCCAAACAAACGGCAGAGTTCTTGAGATTACAGCAGATGAAAAGATGAAACTTTAATCATGGCTGTGGAGGAAGTGGGTCATGGCACAGAAGCACTGAACGTGAGACGTGAACAGTTGAAGAGAATGTAATTACAATCACAGGAGACACCGGGACCGTGCAGAACGTGGTGGGTGGAGCTTGGATGTGTTGTTAGCAGCAGGTTAGGACCTGATGGTATTTTGGACCTTACTTCATATATACAGCGACTCCCCCCAGGACACACACATATGTGCATTTTTAATTTTATTATTATTTACAGTATGACTTTATATTACGACTTTTATCTAATCAAATTTTGACTTTATTCTCAAAATATTAGGACTTTAATCTAATAAAATTACAACTTTAAGCTTTTAAAATTACGACTTTATTCTTCTCTCAGCTCATTTACCCATTCACACTCGCATTCATACAGAGCTGCCATACAAGGTGCTAATCAACCACTGGGAGCAACATAAGGTTCAGTGTCTTTCCCAAAGACATTTCGACACATAGACGGGTATAGACTGTGGTTGAACCCCCAACCTCTAGATCAGAAGACAACCCCTCTACCTTTTCTTATTCTCCATTGTGTGATAACTTTCACCACAATTTTTTCTGGTTTATTTTTTCTCACATGTAGCGCTAATAATAATAATTTTTTTTATTTTTTCAAGAAAAACTCTGATTCAGAACATCCGCTTAGAGCCTTTACTCAGGAAACACTGTAAACTGAACATACAAATACATATTAGCGTTTTCATAAATAGAAAATACCACTATACAAAAAGTCTGTTAGCTTCATGCTAACGTCTATGGGAAAACCCATGTATATGCTCATGCTAACATTTGCCGCGATCGCCGGTGATTTATTTAACACAAAGACACTGTTTATGTTTAACTTTCACAAACACAGTCTTAGGACGGTTATCAAACAGTACATTTAAACATACTCACGCATATGTTTTTTCAAGCCGAAAATACAAGAACTTAGTAGAGACAAGTAGGCCATGGGCTTTCAAGATGGCGACTTCCGACTACTACGGCAACAGTGGTAGGTCAAAACACACAAATTCACCCAGACCTTTACAGTCTGACATAGTCTCACCAGGAAACATTGACCCCAATTTACAATGTGTTACATAGACAGCACAAGGAGTGTGTGTGCGTGTTTTTATTTGTTTAGCATGAATAAATGTTACCTTGTGTCTTCAGTTTGCCTTTTTGTGATTATATCATTGGACTCAGTTTATTTAAAATTGCCTTATATAAACTATTGTTTTGATGCCATAATTTGCCTTAACACACTATGCATTGCATCAATTTTTGAATCAAGAATTATTTAAAACGAGAATCGATTTTGAATCGGAATCGAATCGTGAGACACAGTAATATAGAGTTCTTACAATAACTAATTTTTAAGACAGTTTTTGTATTTTATTGGCAAGAAATTCCTAATTAATGTCACCCTGCCTTTGTTATCCTTTACTCATTGTCTTTTTTTATTCATGTGAAAAACCACATTCTTTATCACGCTGTTAAGTTTGTTTTAGACACAGTTGTTACAGTTTTCTTGTGTAAATCTTGAATTGATGTTCGGTCCGGTGTTGAATATAAATGCGAGGTCATACCTAGTTGTGGTTACACCAGCTGGTTTAATTGGGATTTGGGGATTGTCAAACCAATATAAGCTTGATTTAGTCACTCAATGTAATGCGTGCTGATTGTAGGTTAAAGCTTTCATTATAATACCAAATTATCCAATGCACACTAAATCAAATGACACAATAGGATGGAGATTTTCAGACAGACAGTACATGGTTTAGGTGAGGGACATGAGTAAAAGGAAACAGAACAAAGTTTCAAACACATTTCTTTTTATTTATTTATTTATTTTTTGTCTGCACATGCTGTCAAAGGTAAACACGACATGTAGTGCAATCTTTTCGCGACGTCAATGCATGTTTTACTATTGCAATTAAATAAATGAGATCATTTTATTGCATAATTGTGACACATTTTAAAGTCCAACAGTTACAGAGCAGAGAGCAGCGTTTAGAATGATCGTTTCCAGCCACGGAGGTCATATTTTCACCAGCATTTATATATTTATTTGTTTGTTTGTATATTAGCACGATTATGTCAACTGTACTCAACGGATTTTGACAAAATATGAACCAAAGATAGTCCTTAGGCCATGGAAGATTCCATTATATTTTGGAGGGATCAATAAAATGATTGATTCAGTTTGAAAAATCAAAAAAATCCTGGCATTTGGTGGAAGTTTGCGCTCTCTGAGTGCTGTTGTTGCTACAGCTTTCTTTTTTTTTTATTCATTTCTTAATAAAAATGTATGTTTTTCAATTACTGTTTTTTATTTTTCAGATAGTTTAGCCATAATTATATAAGCTACAAAAAATATTGGAGCCGCCAAAATCTTCTACTGCTTTTAAATTATAGCGAGATGGTCCAAAGGAGAATGATAATAATAAAGATGACTTTATGCAGAATAACAGAACTTTCCAAGCTTTTAAACGAGTAATTGCTGAGTACTTTAGAAGCTACCATTCCATTTGATTTCGTTATAGTTATACTGTATGTTGGATGAATCTAGTGTTGGTGCATGCTCATAATTCTCTGCAAAACGCAGGGCACTGCAATGCATCATGGGAAGAAGGCAATTAGAGCTGTTTGAGGCTTTGGGCTTTGATTGGTCCAGAATTAATGAGATTTAACATGAATTTCCCCAACATGATCCATAGGTAACGCCTTAGCGGTAGATAACTGAGATCTGTTAATATTCCAAATGGCGATTAAGCTTCTTTACCAAGACAAAAGGCCCATGGCACCATCTCAGACGTTGGCAGGTGTGTGTACGGGTGTGTTCTTGGTGCCTGGCATGTAATCAGGAGGATGTGGCTGGCTCGCTGCTGGTGATTAACCGGCCTCTGACCGAGAGAGGCTGGAGCGCCGCTTTCACTGATTGAAGCTTTGAGAGCCAAAGAACTTGTGATTTCTTCACATCTGCCTCTTGTGTAAAAAATGTAGATATTCAGGGGCGTAGCACCACATTTTGGGATCTGGGTGCAAACCTATTTTAAGTTACAGTATGTTATTGTTATTTTGCCCGGAAACTATACTAGTATTCTTGCATTATTATATAAGCTTTCTCATTTCATCACAATGACCTAATGACTCCATATCCATTGCATGTATTTTATAAATCTGTTCTACTAGGGCTGGGTGATTTTGCCTAAAAAAAATCTCCAATTTTTTAAAGAAAAATTGGTGTTTCAATTTGATTTTCGATTTTTTTTTTTTCAATGCACTTAAAAATGACTGCAGACGTCAGATATATTGTCAAAAGTGCAACTTCATTGCTGTGATTGTCCTCAAGAGCTAAAATGCATAGAACAATCCCAAAATAAAAAGTAAATGAGGCTCTGTCATTCAATAATTTCAAGCTTTAACTCAGGTTTAAGCAACAGTGTAACAGCGCCTTCACAGTAGCTTCAATTTTCGGATTAAGAAATCAGATAACTACATATTTTATAACGTATAACATTACAAATAAAAAATAATAAACTCTTCCCTTAGCATCTCAGCATAGTGTGAATAAAAAATGAAACATGCCTGTGGCACACATATAGCCTACTCAGAGGGTAAACAATTGTAAACAAAGAGGGGGCTGGCTCACATCGGAACGCGACAAAGTCCAAAAAACTGTGGTGGGAAAAAAAAAAATAATTAAAAAATCAAAAAAAAAATTTGGAATTGTTTTTTTTTTTTAAAAAAAAACTTGAATTTTTAAAACGAAAACCTTTTTTATCTACAAATTCAATGAATCGATAAAATCGATTTTTTTTTTTGCCCAGCACTATGTTCTGCTATATTTTAGTGGTTTATTGTATTTGACCATTGAAAATTTCCATGTACATTGTTCTTGTTGGAGTTCTTCTTATTTTTCAAGGTAGCGTGAAGTGTCAAAAACCAAAATTGTCCATATTTCTGCGAATATTTATTGTACAAGTTTGATGTTTACATTTATGAAAAGCTCATCTCAAGTGGAGTATTTTATTTCATTGGACCGAAGCTGTACGACTTACCAGTAAAAAGGTCGATAGGGGTCAGAATTTGTGACAAACATGGGTTTTAATTCATCTAATTTGATTTTGTAACAATATAGTTAGTACTGCTTTAATCAACACATGAGATGATGCATGAGATTGGTAAACCTGAAAGATGAGTTTCTTTGCATGTTCTTTCATGCTTAGAATTGTGTCCTTCCATAAAAATAAAAATATGTTCATTTACACAGAAAAAATAAAATAAAAGGAAGAACGCAACTGAATTTGGTAAGTGGACTTGATGTATATAGTAGGCGTGGGAACCTCTAGGTACCTCACGATACGATATGATACACGATACAAAGCTCACGATAACAATTATCTATGATCATCTATGACATGACAAAAAAAAAAGATTAAGTAAAAAAATCCAAAAAAAAATTATATCTCTGAAAGGCAATAATTTAAAAAGTGTCCTATGAACTGTGACACTCTTTTAGTGCAACATTTTTGTAAATAAGTGTCAACATGCCAATGTAAACAAATAAATATTCCAGTAAACAATATATTGGTTCCTTCAACAAACAGTGACAACATTTCTGTGAAGACGTGCCTGTAAATTTTAGTGAAAAATCAGAAAAGATTTTGAAAATAGTAAAATAAATCTTAAATAAAAATAACTAAATAAAAAAATAACTATTTTTAAAATCGATGCTTAGCGCAAGCATATTGATAATTGATCGTGCAGAAATATCGCCGTATCGAGATATTGTCACACTCCTAGTATATAGCGCTTTATTTTTTTTGTCGAAGGTCAACGCTATATGTAGTGCAATCTTTTCGTGACAGCAATGCATGTTTTGCTGTTGCAATTAAAGAAATGAATTTATTTTATTGCACAATTGTGACCATCACCAGCCCTCCCTAAGGAAGGGTAAGAAAAACGTTATTAAAGGGAGAATAAAAAAAGATATGGCAGTGTTTGGGTAGCACAATGCAATGGGTGGGGAAGAGTCGACTATAGCGCTTTATAACCACCGAGGTAGTTCCAAAGCACTTCACAGTATCAGCTCATTCACTCATTCACACTCACATTTACACAGCAATGGGACTGAGCTGCCATGAGTTCAGTGTCTTGCCCAAGGACACTTAAGACACACAGACAGGTATACTCGGATTGAACCCCCAACCGATGGATCAGAAGACAATCCCTCTACCACCTGAACTAGGGTCGCCTAAACATCTAAACGAGTTCAGTTATTTGAAAATATCTTCAAAATGTAGATGAACACAATTGATTTAATTGACATGGACTTAATAAGTGAATTGTTCTTAAATAAATCAATAGCCTGATTCTATGTTCTCATTTCCTTATGATGGCAAAATTATTATTATTTGCTATCTAGGTCAGAGTTGAATGGTTTGCTTACTGTATTTTGGCCGTTCCTCCAAGTCTCTCCCCCGTCATTCTCCACACATGCAACTTCCTCCTCCTCCCGGACATGCCGAGTGTCACCGCTTGCCCTGTTTTTTGATTGTTTTATCTCAAGATCGCGGCACTCAATAGTCCACTTAGTTCCACACATGCTCTGGTCGAGTGTGAGCTGGTGGGAGCTTCAGCATCAACTCTCGTAGCGCCATTTTCTGTCTTGTAAACTATTTCCTCATCATTATACAAGTTAGATATTCACCGGAGAGCTTCGTCACACTGTCTCCTAGCAACCCCAGCCCAAAAACATGTATTGGAACACTTCTGGTTGTGATGAATAAAAGTTGGCTTTTACTTGACAAAGATAGCAATTAGCAAACATCAGATCATTTCTGACACATGTTTTCTTACACCTTGTGTTTTTGTTGTTTCTCGACTTTCACATTTAGTAATAAAAAACAATTCTTATGTTATCAGGAGGGCAGAGTGAGAAAAGAACTATGAACGATTAGAAAATGAAAGAAGATTGCATTTGATTAGCAGTCATTAATTAACTCAGTCAGCCTGCTCCCTCGCCGGCCCATCCACAATAGCGTGCCTGACTGCGTAATTAGCTTAACTTTGTGTGCATGCGGCAGTGTGTTGGAGGTTCGCCCGTCACTGCGATTGGGGCCAAACATATTTACATTTTCTTTCAGCTTGTCTTCTTTTTGATCTTGTTGTTATATAATGAAAACAACCTTGAACCTTGAACTTCTATCTGCGCTGATGATTGTTATTTGTGCTGATGTGCAAGTTGTGCAGGTGCAGGTTCTACTCACACATATGCAAGATTATGATTGGCTGGCCTCCATAACATGCATGATTAGTGGCATGGGACAGCACCGCTGCTGCCTTGTTCAATCTTTTACTAATTAATGATTGATAAGAAGCAAAGAACAAAGGAAGATGTGAAGAACACAATGAAATGGAGCATGAGGAGGGTGAATGGCTGAGAGATCAAAGATAAAGTGCATGAGGAGCCTGAATGAATGATGGTGCCATAAAAAGGGGAAATTGGGTGGGGGACCCAACAAATGCGAGGATGGAGTTTTTAGAGATGAAAAGAAGTTTCAGGAAGAACAAAGAAAGAGAAACAGGGTTGAGGAAGGAGAGGGATGCTCTGGGATGCCAATGCACAGCCACGTCTCTGCACTGCTAATAGCTGCTGGAGAACCATTTAGTCACAGGTCATTTAATGTGGAATTTCTGTATTTGAGAAACTGAGTCCATGTCGAGTGTAATTATTTTACATCCGGTGAGATCCAAAGCCTCATCTTCTGGCTCTTTCTTCCTTGACCTTCAGCTGGCAGCAATAGAAACCTTGGGAGGAATTAAATGTCTCCTTGTTGGTGCGTCACGCTGTGCCATTCCTTTACGCCAAATCTTTTATTGACCCTCTTGACCTGTAGACGGCAGGCGGTTTCAAGCTGTTTCCTGTCGACACCCCGTGGCACATACATGAGAGGGACCTGCCTTTAGATGGCAATCACAGCAAGATATGATGTCAGCGTTTTGCAATTAAAATCAACGTCATTGCTATTTTTCAGCAGTCGTGCAACATTTCTTTTTGCAAGGTACTTGCTTTTTTCATTGGAAGTAATTGGAAAATTAGCATTGCCTTGAAGGGACCCGCTACTTACTGCCAAATCTAGCCCTTTAAAGCAGTGTTTCTCAAATAGGGGTACGCAATGACACTACAGCGGGTACTTGAGAGACAGAGAGAGAGAAAGTGGAAAATTAACACATTTCGGAAAAATTTTGACATTGTTTAATTATTATTCTTTTTTTAATTAAAACAACACACAATCTTAAACAGCTGCATTTCTGTACTTTCACTTTGTGAATCTAGTTCAACTAAAATGCATTCAAAAAATATATACTGTATATCTGAGCTCAAACTTCGTCAAAAAATGTTTTTGGGGTCGCCCGAAATTCTTAATATCAAAATGGGGTCACGATCCAAAAAAGGTTGGCCACAACTAAATAATGTTTCTTTCCACTTATTTACAAAATAACACACGTGTGTCATCACTCCTTCATTCCATCATTATGCTCTATGGTTGTTGTTGATTAGTTTTCTAAGCAAAATGTTGTAGTCGGACAAAAGGGATACATGGGTTCAGAAATAAGAGAAAGGGATACTTGAGCCAGAAAAGTTTGAGAAGCACTACTTCGGCCCACAAGAGACATGAATTGATGTGTAAATTACCAAATAATCCAGTTGTAGATACTGTATCTCCAATTCACCAATTTAATGAAACTCTGCAATATATTTAGGGGCTTGCCGTTTTCCTTTGTTTGCATTTTTATTTATTTTTTATTCTTTCTGTTCTGTACAGTGTCCTGGGGCGACCTAAAAGGTGCTTTTAAATTGAATGTATTATCATCACAGTCATTTTAAATTGCAAATTGTGCAAAAAACCCTGCATTTTTCCACAAATCTTGCAATTACTTACAATTTCACAAAATTCCTCTAAATTCCAAATAAGTTGGTTACAAAAAGAAGAATTTTTTAAGTAAAGACCCGACAGGGACTGATATTAAAAAATAGGGGACAATTGATGTTAAAATTGTTGTTTTTCTCCCTCCTAAAATCTGTGGCCCATATTTGGTTCCTGAACTCAAATGAGTTGGAAATCCCTGCTCTACTGTTTTTACACATTTGGCCTAAAATCTTTGAATTATACTTATTAGATGATCATCTTTGCTTAACAAAATGCTAATCCTAATTATTATGCACCATATTCATTAAATTGCCTTTTAAAAACGTGACTGCTTTACAGTTAAGAGCCTGTGTTCCGCCATCTTAAAATCATGATTGGTGACATCACAAGGCCCCACTTCCTGTAAACATCCTTTTGTTTGCTATTGGAGGTAAACATCTGCCTGTTTTTTATATTATTTAGCCAGCTTTTTAGTCAAAATACACACTTGTGCTGCTTTTGGTTGCTCGGAAAAAAATCAGGAAAAGTTAAAGATGCAGACGTAAACCTCTTCTGTTTACCTAAAGGGGATATAAACAGTTGGGTTGGATTCCTTCTATCCTTAGGGTGTGTGCGTCTTCAACTGTCTGTGATTGCTCGCTAACTTCTACCACCAGATCGTCAGCGGCGAACTGTTTAAGGGAGATTAAAGGTCCGTTAGGAGAGCTCTTCTTCTCTGCTTCCAAACCGCAGAGTCGAAACTGTCGCCCCCTGCGGTCACAGATATTTTTTGGGGTCACAACCATTTTTAATCCTCTTTCAGTACACAAAAGAGGGATTTATCTGTATCTTTAACTTTTCCTGATTTTTGTTTTTTTTTGTTTTAGAGCAACCAAAAGTAACACAAGTTGGCATTGTGATCGAAAAAGCTGTAAAATGATCTAAATAACAGGCTGAATGCTTCACTCCAATAGAAAACAAGCAACCAAAAGCAGCACAAGTGTGCATTTTGACTAAAAAGCTGGCTAAATAATATAAATAACAGGCTGAATGTTTTCCTCCAATAGCAAACAAAATGATGTTTACAGGAAGTGGGGCCTTGTGATGTCACCAATCACATGATTTCAAGATGGCGGAACACAGGCTCTTAAACTGTAAGGTAGTCCCATTTTTAAAAAAAGTCAATAAAATGAATATGGTGCCTAATAATGTGTTTTGTTAGGCATATTTCTTCTATTAATTACACTTTAAAGATTTTATGCCAGATTGGTAAATACAATGGAGGATCATTGTAAGCAAATGCCATTTTCATCCATTCATCCATACATCGTCAGGTTGACTTCAATTGATTGAAATGAACAAATCTGATTCCACAGTTGGATAGAAGTCAACCTGACTGATTAAAAGCTGACCATCTACTGCTATTATCTTGTCTAAAGGCTTATACCAGGGGTCTGCAACCTGTGGCTCTGGAGCCTCATGTGGCTTTTTGACTCTTTCGCAATGGCTCCCTATAGCTTTAAAAAATATGATAATAATGAACTGTTATTTCTTACAGATGGTATTGATGATTCATAAGTCAGCCACCTTCCTACTTCACCTCCTGCAACATCTACAGACAATCTAAGATGACTAAACTAACAAAAAGATTTTATTTGTGTGGGGAAAGATTTATTTAACTGTCAACATGCCGGCTTAATATGCATGCTTGATTTAGAAATTAGCATGTGCTCTCAAATTCAAGTTATATTTTGTAGCCCTTCAAATCCATTAATTCATAAAATTATTTGATATTATTTTATACACTAAATTGTCTTCATTGAGAAGGTTTTTTTTTTTTTTTTCCCGCTCTGGAAGGACTTTAATCCAGGTGAGATTAGGCAAAATCTTTGGGCGTAAAGGTTGCAGACCCCTGGTTTATACGTTAGCTTCAGTGCTGTCTTTGCAGAGATTTCGGTGTTTCCGTTCCTCATTTGTGTTTTCCTAGATTTTAGAGGTAAATTCTCTTGTGCCCAGTAGGGTTTCTGTCCCTCAGCGGATATCCTCACTGAGGAGGCTCATTATTTCACACATGCAGATAATTTCAGTCTCTGGAGAAGGTTCACACTCAGGTGAACACTCAATGGACACACAACCTCAGGGGATGGAACATGGGAGGACAACAAACGCCATCGCGCAGTTAGAAAGGCCGCACAGCTGCATATTTTATTGCTCAGTTACTTTCCCTTTTACAGACCAGCTGTCAGCCTATTTACCCAGACTGAGGCATTTCTGTGCCCTCAGCTTCTCAACCTCCATTCAATCCAATCATTTTCTCCTCTGTCACTCTGTCACTCTCTCTCTCACTTTCTCCCCCTTTCTTAGTGTGTGTTTGTGCCCCCCCCCCCCCCCCGCACACACACACACACACACACGCACACACACAGTGTATTTTCTTTTATTAAGAGCCTATCAGTGTGACAAGTAACAGAAAACCAACATACGAAGCAGGAAAAATTCTGTGCTGTGGAAAATTGATGCTGTAAGAGCAACTGCCAGCTATCCTGTGTACGTGCAATTTTTGGTGAATGTTTGTTTGTTTGCAATCTTTACGCAGTTGCTCTCCATTTACGAGTGTTGCTTCTTGGATATCTCTATCGCCAGGGAAGTATGTCTTTCAGTAGTTTTTTACTGTGTGTGTGTGTGTGCGCGCAAGATAGTTTTGTGGGCTGTTAAGCTGCTGACTGTTGCTACATTACAGTGTTATTGGTAGGCCAAAGATAAGCTTGGGGGGGGGGGGGGGGGGATTACTGTGCCATCGGCCCTTTGCACCAATCCTGAAATGTTTCTGACAGCTTCTGATCATATAAGTGTGTGTGTGTGTGTGTGTGTTGTGTTTATAAAACAGTTGTGTATGTGCAACTCCAAACAGGAAACATCATTTTGTCTTGACTAGTGTGTTAAGTTGAGGTTTCCTGAAAAACCTCATGAATAAACATTTTAAAGACATATTTTAAATATTGAATTAGGAATAAATATTGTTAATTAGAACCATATACAGTAAATAAACAAATGCAATGCATTTAATAATAATATTTAATACAATGTATCTCTTTAGATTTTTGGCTGCCCACTCATTATAATATATATATATATATATATATATTTGTTCAGTAGTTTATTGTATTCCTGTGGTGCCAGTAGACAAGTGGTGCTATCACACTCTCCAGTGTCTCAGCTCATTTCTTTCTTTCCGCCTTTTCTTTCCTAAAAGCTCAGAGTGTTTGGCAAGCTGTCAGCTGTGCATGGTGGCAGTAAAATAATGATGTTAATTTGCCTTTGCTGAGGAGGAAAACAACAATCTAACCACTTTCCACAAAAAAGGATAAACGGCTCCAACTTTGTGCTAAGTTCTGCTGTTGTTTGCTGCGGGAAGTGGATTAGTGGATGTTTATTGGCTCAGGAGCTGCCTCGGGCTGTGCTTTGATGACTGGAGCTAGTTGGCAAGGTAGACAGTGGAAAAGGACAATAAGCTGGGAATGAAAGTCAGAAAAATCATCTGTATGATGGGATTTGATTTTTAACCTGTGGTTTTCTGAAAGGAAAACTGAGCGCTCATACACAGTCACAAAGTGCTTTGCAATCGATTACACACAGAGAAGAACAATTTGGGCATAAATCAATTAGAAAATAGACACAGCAACAACAACAATAACAACAAAAAGAGCTTAAGAGGCTTGAATTTATCAAAGGTTAACCGTATGAATGACTTTTCTTAAGTGCTTTAAGGGTTGAGGTTACATGTCTGAGATCCAACAGCTATGCGCGTCACTTTTATCAACAAAGTAGCCGATTGTAGCAGAGAAAAGGGCCCAGTCACTGCATCTTAGGCTGTTGTTAGGCTCATATAAACACAAAATGGGGCAGATTCAGTAAAGGTTTAGGGGTATTAAAACGCGTGCAAATGTCACTCCATGCGCTAATAAGGGGAACAAGCCCCAGGGAATCAGGATTGTGCATCTTCTGCCCTCAAACCATTTAGCGCTTTTCCCTCTGATGACTATGTAAAGTAGGCGGATCTCACAAAGGGAGCAAAAAAATGGGAGGGGGTAATGAACCTGCTCCGCCTCCGTGCCCATGGATTACATCAGCACGCACACCTGCACCTTGGCCGCCTCCTTATTTAGCTTCATGGCTACACGGTACCTTGCAAGATGCTGATTCAAGTCGGGCCTGTCCTCCGGTCTCGCAAAGCCGAACTGCTCCTGAGCTGAAAACGTCGCCATTCTGGGCTATTTCGGACTTTATCCGACAGCACGCGAGATTTAGCTCACTCAATAAACTTTTACTTCTGACACCATGTGGTATTTCTTCTTTTAACGTGTAGATATAAGAGACACAGCACTGCGCATGTGCATCAATAGGCTCACGCCACAACACCGATGGTAAAGACACGTCATTTGTGTGTTGTTGATGTTTCGTTAGAGAGTTATTGATGCAAGAAGTCCATATCTGTGAATATCTGCCAACTGTACTTAACAGTGTTACAATCCAACTAGTATCCAAATAAACTGGTGACTGACTATCGACTGGGAGGGCTGGTGTGAGGAACAATAGATGACCATTTGACAGCTTTTTTGAGGACAGTAAAATAATCTTTTTTGCTCATTATAATACCGCTAGCCACTAACAGCAGCCGTCGACACAGATGGAAGTTGATCACGAGAAACGAGGCGCACCAGTAGATTCATTACACCACCTCTGGTTGCTTTAATCACATATCATGTGCATGTTTCACTTAACATCCTTTTTTTCATTTTTATTCATGTAAAAAATTTCATCACCAGTTTATCAGTAATGTGAAAATTCAAGATGTACGCCCAAAAATGTGTTTTTTCCTCTATAACTCAAAATGCATTGACTTGAAGCCCCATATATGTATTGAAGTTGAATATAAAGTTGGGTCTTGTGGATATTTTAGTACTAAGTACATGTTTGTATCTATTACGGTTATTGAGATACAGCATACACAGATCATTGCTGCACTGAATGTGGACACAAAACACAGCGTAGAGGGAACAAAATGATCCAGTTAACCTTTCTAATATAAGAAAATAATTTACATAAAACAATAGGCAATATTAGCATCCACTGAATAAGAAAATGCCGAGTAAAGTGTCTGTGAGGGAGAGAAAAAGCTGGACACCCAAGGCGTGGAGAGGGTCGCTGTTCGCAATGGATGTCGCTCCGGACGTAACGCTCCAATGAGCTCCTGTGTCTTTCTCTCCATGTTTTGACCCTAAAACTGTCGTGTCGCGTTGATGGAAGGAGCATCAGGCCAGAATCTGCTGCTTAGCTGCCTAATTTACGTGCGATGGCACAATGTGCATATATGAGAGTGTGCGTGAGCTACAAACATATCATTAAATGTTTGTGCAGCAGACAGAGAATTCCACCAGCCTCCAATTGAACTTCTTCAAATGTCATTTAGTGCTTCTGTGCACTCACTTCTCCACGTTGAACAAACAAAATGTTCATTTAAATAAGGCGGTCTCAACCACATCTATACGTGCACCAATTTGCGCCGCAATGTTAGTGAGCAAACAAAAAGGATTTGCGGACGCACCTGGTTTACCATCCTTTATTTCAGATCCGCCCCAAAATGTCTGTAGTGTATGTCTGGTTCTGACCATTTAAGGCAGGGATTTTCAACCTTGGGGTTGCCTGGAAATAAAATGGGGACACTTAAGTTACCTTTTATTTTTAATGACTGCATTTCTGTTGTTTTTAGTGTATTTTTCTGTAATTTTGTATCTTTTGGGAGTCATTTTATCTATTTCTGCTCTTTGTTTTTTGTGCCCTTATAATGTTTTTTGTGTATTTCTCAGAAATGTAGTCATTTTGTGCACTTACTTGGGGGTCGCATTGTCGCACAAAATTAGGCTAAGGTCCAAATGCATCTTTGCATTTATTTCAAAGAACGACAACATCTCATCTCAAAGCCCCAGCCGTTGCGTCAAAACCTCTGCCTGTTGAAAACCTTGCTGATACGTTGACTAATACTCACCAAAAATGGACAGAAAGTACGGAATTCCTGTTATAAAAGGGAAAAAGCCATCAGAAGACTTTTTTTTTATAAAAAAAGGAAAGAAAAAAAGAAGGAAGAGAAAAGAGCAAAAAAGATGAAAGGAAAAAGAAGAGAGAAAGAAAATAAACGAAAGAGGGGAGAAAAAAAGAGAAAAGTATGGAGGTAGATTTGTTCTTTGATTGAATTCTCTCCTTTTTGATTGATGGTTTTTTTCTTCGATTGAAATGTTTAATTAACATAATATGGCCCAAATACAAAAAGATGACTTCAATCAAAACAAAAAACAAAAAAACAAAAAAAACATTTTCTACCAAAAACCATTTTCTACCAAAAAAAGAAAGTGTTCAAATGCCATTATTTAGGTCTCATTGGGTGCATTTGAACACTTTTGTTTTCTTTCATTGAAAATATTTGTTTAATTGAAGTAAACATTTTTTGATTGAAAAGGTTTTTTTTGCCCCTGCCCAGCGCCCAGTGTGAGCTGGAGATAGGCACCGGCAAACCCCCGTGACCCTGAAAAACAGGAACAAGCTGGTCTGAAAATGGATGGAGGGTTTTTTTTTATTAAAGTGGTTTGTTGGATTCAATAATAAAAACACAAATCTACCTCCGTACAAAAGAAGGAGAACAAGAAGAAAAGAGAGAAACAAATGGAATGAAACCATTGCTGAGGGAATGAGGTTTTTATCACACCCCATCAATGACGTTGACTTTCTCTGGGCACGGCAGCATCTCTAACTGACTGTTTACATGTAGTGTTGACACCAGTGTTCACCTCACACTATTCTTTTTGTATATGTCAGTGTTGTTCTCTTGTTTTCTGCCTTCAGCTCTGTCCTTGTTGAGCTCCAGTGAAGAGCAGGCCCCCCTCCCACAGAACAAGTTCATGGGTGACATTGAGGAGCTAGCAGCGAGCTACGAACGAAAGCTCATAGAGGTGAGGTTTTTTTTTTTTTCTTGTTTATCTGGCAATTATGATGCAAATCATTCAAACTTGTATGCGCTCCAAAAAAAAAAAAAAAAAAAAACAGTTGGCTCATGTTTTTAAGCACCGGTAGCTTTTTGTCCAGAAGCCAAAGTTGGAGGCATCATGTTTTATCCTTTATAACACTTGATCTAAGCACATATGCTTTAAATGTTTTGTGGCTAATGTAAACACTAAGGTGGTTCAAGATAAATTTATTTCTTTTGTAGGGGTGTAAAGATTTGTTTCGATTCGAATCACGATTCGTTGTTGCCGATTTGCTTAAAGGATGATATTAATTAATTCAGAATGATTCGATTCGACTTGAAATCAATTCAGTAACTTTTAGCCAAAATAATAATTAAATCCGGTGCACTAAAGGCCCGGATTTGGCCCCCGGGCATCGAGTTTGACACGTGTGCTTTAGATGTAGCGTGGGGGCGTGGCCTGACATTCCCCTGTCTTCCTCACTCGCGCTCAGTTTTTACATATTATTCACTTTTGTGTGTACAATGACATTTCCAGTGATTTCAACTCAATAAAAGACGCAGCTGTCTAATTATAATACTTGAAAATGGAATCAAAACACTTAGGTGGTGCTGGGAAAAAAAAAATGAATAAAAAAAGGATCAAAATCTGGGAGGTGCCGGAGATCCTGCCCAAATTATGCTCTGCTGGTAACTAAAATAACTAGTTCAGGTGAAGGTATCCTGAAAGTAAATACATCTCATGAAATGTCCTGTAGCTGTTTGCCTGAAGAGAATCAATATCGCCTTTTAATCTGTTTTGTCATTAATCTTCAGCCAGTGCCAGAAAAGCCTTTTCATCCAATTCAACCTAACCTTGTTCTGAGTTCCATTACTAGGATTTCTGCCTAAACCTTTACTTCATGATTACTCAGAATGACTTCATGTAGCATGTAAATGTTGCTGCTGCGTGGGAACATAGTGGTAAACAAGGGCTGATCTACCTTAATCAATAAGGTCAGATTATGACTGTTTCTTATTGGCTTTCCAGTGCACAACAAAGGTAGGAGTATACTGTATGTAGACACGACATAAACATGAACTAAAATGTACTTTAGTCGTGGTTTATATGTAGTCTTCCTGTTACTTCCTGCAGGACTAAATGACATGCTTTTGTTTTTGTATTTGTGCCAAAGTGCAACCTGCTGTTTGATTTACGACAGCTGCTCCGTCCAGTTTCCTGTTAGATTTTTCAATGTTACATCACCGCTAGTCACTGTGTGTACGCTAATAGGCAGCGACTACTATGTGTGTGTGAGTGTCTCATACATTATTTATCCAAGGGTTTTGTATTCTTTTAATAAGAAATAAATCAGTCTGTGTTTTCCCAAACTGTGCTTTCACTTATTTATGCACATGTATGTATAGTGCATTTTTAATGGTGTTGACTTATTTATGTGTTAATTTGCATGGCTGTCAGTCTCCATTGGGTTCCCACTGCTAGTCCGGAGAAGGTTTGAGGGACACATTTGCATTGCATTCTGTAGTCCCGTGACGGCTGGCCTCAGTGGCTTTGTGCAAATGTTGCTGCCTTATTGTTTTCTTTAGGCTTTCCATAATAGGTTGTTTGTTGAAAATTTGCTCCATGGCATTTATTCGGCAAGTTTCATACATGATTTTTGGCTAATATCCGCTAACAACAGAGGAAAGGATAAAGTGTGGTTGTCAAAGTCTGAGGGAGTAGACATTCCACTTGTAAACTTATACACAAAACTCTAATGTGTTCCACTCATAATCATGTTTGTCACATCGCACAGTACAGACTACAGCATTCTCCCAATGTGCAAACCTTAGAGTAGCAGAACAAAACTTGGACGAGAGCGGATTAAATTTGGCTAAACCTTGTTACAGTCTGTCCCACTTCCTCCTTTTACGATGATCCGCAACACGATGTCCTACAAAGTTCAGATTGTTAGGAAAAACTTTAATATTTTGTTTTTTTTTCTCCTATCACCACCCGTCCTCAAGCAGAACTGTGTCTGGAGAGCTGCCATACAACCTGAACATCTCTACAGCAGGCAGGAACCAGCCACACAAAATATGAAAAATAATAAATCTATCCCTGCATCCTTTGGGGTCCCAGACTCCCTTCTCTTTTATTTGGGGTCCCAGACTCCCTATTCGGCTCTGAGCCAGCTTCTCACGCTTTTTTCACTTATTCGAGTCCGGACTCCCTAAGCTCAGCGTGTCTGTCTCAGATCGACCTGGTCTCGCACTCCGGTTTTTCTAAAATAGGGGGATCCTGTTTGCGGAACATAAAAAGGTCACATCGGATCGCATTGATATAGGTCTGTAAGGTAACAGGTAAGAGCCATAATCATATTTACCTGTTTGCTGTTTCTGTGCACAGTTCACTGTGATCGACAGTCTCGAAAACAGGAAGTCAAAGCCTATTGGCTGGGCGCACTCGGCGATCGTTTCCATTCGTATAGTATTGATTTCTGAGTGGAGTGTGAGCAACCATTCTCAATGTGAAGTTCTTTTAGTTTCACTTTTGTTCCTCGTAGCCTGGTAGCATATTTTCCTTTGATTTACATTCAAACCTTGAGATATTTAAGATTATATCAGCAGAAAGTGTTATAAATGTAAGTTTGTAGCTTTTTCACCATGGCAGACGTTACTAACCTTCACCGCCAACAACATGATGGCCTTTCCTTAACTCCTTTAGGAAGTCTCCTAATTCCTTGGATGATGTCACGGGGTTAAGGAAAAGTGGATAGGAAAGGAGATAGGAGGGACTATTCAGACACAGCCATGGTGTCTAGTAGAGATGTAATGATTAATCGTAAGGCAGTTAAAAATCGATTCATAGGTATCACGGTTCACATCGATACTCTGAAAATTGAATCGCAGTACTTTTTTTAAACAACAGAGGGCGCTATATATATCCTTCTCTTGTTCAGAAATGTAGGCGGTGGGCAGAATCTCCTACTACTCTCTTTCTGACCGCCTTCTATACTTAAACATGTTCATAAATGATTTCTTACCCCTTTAGCACCGAAAGAATATCTGTAATATTACGGAAATATCTGTAAAAGTCACTCTGTCTGCTAGTGCGTAGCATCTCTTCTTCACTGCAAGAATATCTGCATACCAACCGACTACTGGGTTACCAGCGCCCTCTGCTGGTCCAAACAAATATCTGATGTAAATACAGTGCAAAGACTGTTTTTTTTTTTAAAGTCCAATTGTTACACAAAATACATTTTCAGTTGCACTTTTAAAATGAAAAAGAACTATTATGCAGTTTTGCATTTAAATTAATAGGCTTCTTCTTCACTTGTATTCCTTTATTTATTTCATTCAAGATTCATTTTCAGTGAAATTGCATTGTTTTGAATAGTTTATCAAGGGATTCTTTTGACAATTAAAACTAGTACAGTATTTTCTAAGGAATATTTTTCAGACATCATTTGTCTACAGTCCCATTTTGTAAAATAAATCATGAGAGAATGGTATCGTGAACCCAGTATCGTGAATCGAATCGTATTGGGAGTTGAGTGATCCGTTACATCCTTTGTCCAAACACTTCCGTTTTATGGAGAAGAAGGGGGAGCATTTCGGAAAGAGTTGAATACCATTCATATTGGTTTTTCCCAAATTTGCAAGTGCTGTAAAGGAAATGTATACACAGGTTTTCTCTTAATGTCCTCTTTGTGTGGGGGATATGATTGTCTTTGCTACTAGAAGGCATTTTTATTTGTATTTTAAATCATCTTTTCCCACCCCCTCACTTGTTTTCATACATGATGCGACTGTATGTATGTTTGTTTGTTTGCATTCATTAACCAGATGTGTAAATTTCCCCTTTGAGTGGCGCGTCTCTCATGAATCACTGAGGATGTCTGATCTAAGTGGGATCAAAGTGCTCTCAGCATAGAAGAGCCTTTTTAGATTTGTTCGATGATCTGACTCAAACTAAAATGGGCAACGGTGGAGTAAAGGAGAAGAGAACATGTAATAATAAACATGCAAATGCACCGTGATAGGAAATAAGAAGAGAGGAAAATGCACCAACTCTAGGGGATGAAAACTGGAGGCTTGAATTTTCATCTTTATTGTACGAGAATTTTTATTGTCTGTGAGTGATAAAAATAAATTGCGTAATGAGTTAAACATGTCCCCTGAGATTTTGGGAAGACAGCCTGAACTGCATGACATTAGTTGGGTTTCCATTACAGGTTTTTGCAAAATGAAAGCGATATTTTTAAATGTCGACAAAGTATAATTGCGCTTTGAACGCGTTTCCATTGAAGGTTGTTTTGAGCAGGAGCCTTGTAACTCCCGTGAAATCTCATCCCGCGAGACTTCACTGCAGAAAGATGTACGCTCCAAACCTCCTTATTAAACGCTGTATTCTTTTGTTGTTTCACGTCTAATGTGGCAGTAATAATTTTAAAGTATAATTCTAAGAAATGTCCCGGTCTCCTCCTGTTTACACGTACCGCGTCATGTTTACTTGGAAAGAAGTGGTCATGTGACCAGGTACGTCACATCCAGTGACATGCCTTTGTGGAAAAAGTGTTTCCATAGCGCTTTTGCGACACATTTCAATATCGAAATGTCTGAAATTCCTCTTAATGAAAGCGTAAAAACCTTTTAGCGATATTTAAGTGCAGGGTTTTTCATAATTCCCGTGTTTCCACTACCAGTTTTTATTGCGCTATTTAGATTTTGTGCATTTCCAAGGGGATTGGAAAGACAGCCATTGATCTGGGTGTCTTCATTGATGAGTAAAGGGTGGGCAGGTTGTGATGTAACACATCCTTTTTCAGTGCACGTAGGCCACTTCTGTCAAGCTGAAGTTATGCAGCAGTGAAGTGCAAATGTGAGATACCGGCCTGCTGATGTTTTTTTAAATCATCTAAAAGATACTATGTTGTGAAAGTGGTGTTAAAGCAGAACTAAATAACTTGCACTTAGCACTCCCCCTAAAGGTTCCTTTTGGTTATGTCACTGTCGTAAACACTCTGCACCCCCCGCTGCCTGCCCCACCCTACAGTTACATGTGCACCTTTGCTCTCCCAAGACGGTAGCAACCGATCACTGAAAAATCCTAATACAACAGTGACAATAAGGGTGCTTTCACGCATATAGTCCCATGTGACCATGTGAACAGTATGAGGAAGAGACGAGTAAAATAAATGAATGATATGGGAGTAATATGGAAGGGAGTGTGGAAATGTGTGTGATGTGTTTGTGTGCTGACAAAGTGGCTCTGAAAATGGATGGATGGATACTGTATTTGTGTGTGTGCTGCCTGATGGAGCGCTGGGTTGCAAGTGTGTGTGTGTGCCTGTTGCTGCGAGGACAGTGTGTGTGATTGCTGTGTGTTGCTGCTGAGCTGTCACTGCATAGAGTTGCTTCGTTCCACAGACAAAGGTCTTCTCTGCCTTTTTTTTTTGCTGGCTCCGCCCTTGATATAAGCTTGAGAAAAGTGAATTTGTAGACAACCGTGTGCAGCCACGGGGCTGGTCATAAGCTAGCATTAGTTTGTATTATATGATAATATTAATAATATTATTATTATTATTAATAATAATAATAATAATAATAATAATAATACATAAATAGATAAAATATTGTTTTTTTTGTCTTTTTTTAAATACTGAATTGTATCAATCTTGTTAACACATTATTTCGTATCATATTGTATTGGGAACTCACCCACGCATTCAATTTGCCACTTAATATTAAACATGTAAATGTTTAATATATCTTGTATCTTTTATATGTAATTATCTTTGTGACTGTAAACCCAAAACAATCAACAAATGATTTTTCTCAGGCTTTAATCAAGCTTCATCCTCTAGTGACAACATTTACAGATTCACACTTTAAAGACTTTTGTACGTTTTCTAACCGTTCATGCGTTGCCCAAATTCCAAAACATGCGGGGATGGATTAACAACACTTTTTGAGTTTTGTAGTTTTGGGCTGTCGTCCTAATTCACCAGCACAATCCTCAGAGGAGATATCATCACTGTGCAAACTAATCCTGTTTAGTCATGGTCTGTTTGGCTTGTTCACAGAAACATAGCTCACATTTTCCAGATATGTGCTTCTGCAATATTATTACATCACTGTGCACTATTGAGATTTGTATTCCAAATGATGATGTAGTTGATAAATGAAACATTAAATAACCCTTTGAAATTTGCATCTTGTGTCCCTGTAAACTTGGAGATGTAAAGAGTAGAAGTAGTAGTAGTTACTAGTTACTTTCACCTCCCACGTTTATTTTTGGTAATAAATCGTTGCCATGGTTCCCTTGCATACACTAAACATCTCATGTATAAACTTAAAAGGGAAGAGACCAAATCTGGCACTTCATTTATTTTCCACAAAGGCATCTGTATAAAATAAAAGGTTTGTCAAAATGAACAAGTTAAAAAAATTAAAAAATAACAACAATAAAAATCTGGCTCTAAGCATAGCTACATTTATGAACTCTAAAACTTAGACAATAACATTCACTCAATGCTGTTTTGGCGCCGTGCATTACATTTAATCTGTTTGGTTGGCTATGATGTAACACTTTATAATGACTATCCATTATAAGTAGTTAAATGATCATTAATAAACTGTTAGTTAATGAGTTATAAATTGCTATAACACACTATTAACAACTGATCTGTAAAGTGTGATTTCATGTATATTAGTATTAGTTATTAGATGTTATTGGGACATTATTCTAAAGTTGCAACTATTCCTCATTTACAGTTAGTAAATGAGGAATAGTTGCAACTTTAGAATAATGTCCTAATAACGTATACAGTTAAATCCATAAATATTTGGACAGAGACATTTTTTGTTCTAATTTTGCTTCCGTACAGTACTAAAATGAATTAGCAGTTGAAGTGCAGACTTTCAGCTGGTTGAACAAAAAGTTTGCATAAAAATCTGAGGAACTAAATCATTTTTTAAACACAAACCCTTTTTTTCAGGGGCTCAAAAGTAATTGGACAAACTAAATAACTGAAGATCAAATGTTCTTTTCTAATACTGTGTTGCCAATGACTGCCTGAAGTCTTGAACTCATACATACACCAAAAACAGGGTTTGTGTAGCTTTGAACAATTAAGTAAGGAACATTGTGGTTACAGAACTGCTTTCAAACTAACCACATTTATTTCCACAGAACCCATAAATAAGCAAGAGCAAATGTAGTATATACCAGTGGTTATCAACATTTTATGGCTCAAGTACCCCCTTTATCTCATTTCTGAAGTCCCCCCTTACGTCCAACTACAACATTTTGCTCAGAATACTGTAAAAAAAACAACTATAGATCATAATGATGGAATGAATGAGTGATAACACACATTTGAAATAATCTCATTTTGTAAATTAGTGGAAAGAAACAGTATTTAGTGCCTCATAAATAGATTTATTTCTATTAATTTGAGAAACCCTGGTATATCCAATAGAGTGAGTAAGTGTGTGTCAGGGTTATTAAACTTCTTGAAATGTAATTTGTTTTTTATTTTATTTAGTTTTTCAGATTTTACCTTTTTTTAGTTAGTTTAACAAGTAATTAAATACA
Source organism: Gouania willdenowi (assembly GCF_900634775.1). Taxonomy (NCBI): domain Eukaryota; kingdom Metazoa; phylum Chordata; class Actinopteri; order Blenniiformes; family Gobiesocidae; genus Gouania; species Gouania willdenowi. Next base: position 18,637,136 of record NC_041062.1, read on the forward strand.
AACGGGGTGACAAAGGAGGTGGTAAATGAACATACATAACAAGTAAATATTCATATTCAAGATTTGAAATCATCACATTCAGTTTGTACTCAGTTTTTTCACATTTCTTTGCCTTCTCTGAAAGTGCTTTAAATGGGTCCTCCCGGACTTTATCCATGCTGAGTCAGCAGGTAGGCAGGCAAAGCAAAACTATTTAATTTCTCTTTCTTCATTTTGATTCTCTTTCTGACGTCCCACAGTTTCCCCTGTCAAAGCTACTTTATGACGGACCACTGTGACATCAGCCCCTCCCAGCCGCGTAGTGTCTCTGGACACATGTAAACTGCGCCCAGAGACACTCCATTAACTCGTATTGAAGAGGAGTCATTATCTGTATAATATGTATTGTGATTATCTAAATACAGGTATAACTTTGTTTCGTAGTATTTTTCATTCATTATTTCTATTATTTTTTATGCTTACTCAAACTAACGTGCTGAGTGGTGGGGCGGCGCCCTGTATTGGCCACCGCTGTCGTCTTCCGTGTACGTTCAGGTCCAGATATGTTGCATTAAACAAGTACAAAGTAAATAGTGTCAGTGTCCAAATATATACAGTATGGACCTAACTGTATAAAGTTTTAACGGATGCTTAACAGGTCATTAATAAGTAGTTTACTAACTGCTTATCCATTACTAATTTATAAGGTATAGTTATATGCCCAAAACAATGTGATCATTGCTTTTAGTCTTCACAAAAAAAATCAAAATAAAATAGTGTAAACAAAATATCGGAGATTTAAGATGCCGTCCGATAAAATTCAATATTCGTTTTCTGGCTGATATTGGACCGATATCAATATCAGATCAGGACAACCCCTATAGAGCAGAATCAGAATTCCTTTATTAATCACAGGGGGAAATTACTTATGTTACAACCACAGAAAAAAGAATAAAACGTTTAACAAAAACGGAAGAAAGAATAAACGTTAAATAAGTGTATAAATAAGTAAAAGACTGATACACACACATTACAGTGGTAGAAAATAAAGTAGGATCGATAATAATAATAATAATAATAATAATGATAATGATAATAATAATAATACAAATATACCAATATGATACAGATATTTACAAAAATAATACAAATGTGATTTAGATATTTACAATTAGATCTCCCTTGCTTTTAATCAATCAAATCTTGATTGTTAATGAGAAAAAATAAATGTAACACATTATGTGCTTTTATGAGCAAAAGTAAAAACGACATGAATATTTAATACTGAATGTGTCCTCAGATATATACTGTATTACCGAAAACTCGCGCACAAATAAAATGGAAGATCTAAACATGAGGAGGCCTCGTGTTTGATGTAGCAGTGACCAACACTATGAGCCACATTTCAGTCATTTGAACAATAAACGTCTATTTCTGTCCATCACATTTGCTCCATCTGTTGCGCCCATGTGCTCACACTTTGAAACTGTATCTTCGTGTGTCTGTTTTCCACCTCTGCTCTGAGTGGACAGCACTGCCCGCCTGTGATGTCTATATCGGTCCTCCTGAGTTTTTATACTTCCTTTTTCAACCCCGTTTTTTTCTTTTATGGAGCTCCTCTCAGTCAAAGACCCACAAATTGCATTTAGATTTAAAAAGTAACGCATGACGGGCCATGCTGTGGATTAGGCTTCATCCAGGTTAGGATTTTTCAAATGCGTTTTTCATATATTTAGATTTAGTCTTCAAAAGAAGATCAAAACTTGGTTTCATCGCCTACTAACCTAACATTAAATCAGCCTTGTTGTAATGCAAATGCCAGAAATTGCCTGTTATTAGGTTTCATGTTTCACCAGAGCACCTGTGATGTGTTTTTAATGGTGTAGAAACAGAAAAACAAACATAAATCTTCTGAAAACCTATTACATAAAATACGGCTTTCAGAGAAGCATTTAAATCTGCAAGGTAGGGTGTGCTTTGGATGTGGCACTAGATGGTATCTGGGTCTTTATCTATAAAGGTGAAGGCATTAAAAACCATTAGAAATTAAAACATGCTGAGGGGATGAAATTAAGAATTGTAATTACAGAACTCTCTCCCAGTCAGTTCTGGTCAGACTGCCCTAAGCAGGCCAGATTCCATCATACACTGATAGCTCACATCAAGGCCTCTGCCTGAGGAGGTTCCGCTCTGTTTTGACTACGGCTATCAGCAACATACAGTGCATATGCCTGAGGGCACTGAACAGCAGCAGATTCACTGAGGCACACACACCGAAAAGCTGGTTAATTTCAGAATCTCCGACTGGACCCTTTGACCTCATAAACTCTGTGTCCACATCTGACCAGCAACCCTAAAGCTCGACTCCGTCTCATTCATCAAAACTGCCACAGCAATGTTGTAAATATGATTTTGTAGTTGCAGTGATTTGCAAAAAAAATCAAAATTCAGGTTGAATTAGTTTTAAATATTCAAATGAAAATACAGGTTATCTTTTTACAAGTGAAATTTTGTTAACGTGGCAAGAGCCAGACTGATGTGTAGTCCTCTTTCTAATTCGAGTTCTCCACATCGATCTGGGTCTGTGTACCTGGTGAATCCTTTTGGAACCAGGGAGGGACATGAACAGAATGCTTGAAACTGATTGGTCGAAGCGCCTGTCCACCATGATTTGTTTTAGCCAATCGCGCGGTAACAAATGCCACTGCCTCGTGATTGGTTCGAAAGGCAAAGGCGGGAACAGCACAAGATGGATTCTGGTGTTTGTGAAAACCTGGAGAACCCATCTTGCAGAGCAGGTTAAAATGTTGTGGCATTTTGTTGTAATGTAGTAAAGATCTTGATTTGATTCCCTTTATTTGACATGGAAATCACAATTACGTCGGTAACCCAGATGTATTGTTGTGAGCGCAGGTGTTAATTTACAACACCTGTCCACAGGAGGCTTTTCAAAAGGTTAAAAGTAACAGAAATAATAAGAAAGTGAGGAAGAAATATGCACTGCACAAAACATTACCAAAAGGAAAGCAATATTCAAAGTTAAATACAGTCATTAGTCACAATGCAGAGGCAACACGGGCCAGCGAGAAACCAGATAAAACTATTAATGTGAACACTGTTTTTTTTTTTTGTTTTGTTTTGTTTTGTTTTTAGCCATTTTTTGAGTCCATTGTTAAAAGTTGAGACCAAACTTTCTGACACTGGGCAGTACATTTTGCTGATGCTTTGACAGTCTTGAGATTTCATTATACCCTGAACAGATCCAAGACTCCCTGTACCAGATGCAGCAAAGCAGCCCCAGAACATAACTGAGTCTTCGCCATGTTTCACAGTAGATAGTGTTCTTTTTTTTTTTTTTTCTGAATGCTTCATTTTTGAGTCTGTGAACATGTGACTCACCAAAAATCTCCAGTTTTGTCATCTGTCTAGAGGACATTCTCCCTGAAGCTTTGTGGCTTGTCAAATATCAGGGCTGTACACTAACTTTTCCAGTGGTGGCACTGGTGCGACTAACTTTCTCAGTTGGTTGCACCAGCACAGAATTTTTTTTTTTGAGCGAGGGGAAGGAGTGTACGGCACAGCCCTGCAGTTGATGTAAGTGGCGTATCGTAGTTTTGTATGAAGTTAAGATTCGAGATACAGTATATTTGCTAAATATTTTCAGATTTCAGTGCCAATATAAACTTTTTCTGCAACAAGCAGTGGCTGAAATAACAGGTCATTTATTTTATATAAATGTTTTAAATAAAAGCAAAGCATAATAACAGGTTACATGTACTTTTTTTTATAGTTTTTTTAAAGCTATTGGGAGCCATTGCATAAGAGTCAAAAGGCCTCATTAGGCCCCAGAGCCACAGGTTGCAGACCCCTGCCCTGAGAGAACTGCAGCTGAACATCTGGCCTGGTATCATAGTCCATCAGTTCTGGTCCCTCCATGCTGATTCTGATGAGCATGTGCGCTCCATCGCTGAGCTCGGCACGTTCTTCCTTTTTACTGCTGCCCTCAATGTGAGCACGCACTTCGTGAAGGGCTCGTTATGCCTGGCTCCGTTTGCGGACCGCGCGCACTCCAAAGGAGCGCATTAGTGTTTATACTCGGCGTATTCACCTGCAGCAAAGTTGCGTGAGAGTGCATCGTCTCCTCACCCGCAGCGCGGAGCGAGAGAGAGAGAGAGAAGTGCACTCTGTGGGACGTGACGAAACGCTCAGCCGCTCCATCCAAAATAAGGCCATCCTCCACACTCACGCAGATGCGACCAGATTAAATTTTGGCTTACACACACTGAAAAAATAGTCGCATATGCGACCAATTTGGTCGCAGTCTCAAGCCCTGAATATGCATTTTGGCTAATTCCAGTCTTGCTTTTTTAAAAGAATTTGATAACAGTTTTCTTCTTGAAGCCACATCCATAGAGGTTGGCTACAGTCCTGTCAACCTTAAAGGGTTCATGTTAAGCTAAATTAACTTTTCTGTGCTTTAAACATCATAAAGTTCTATTAGGGCTTCATACACATGCCCAAAGTGTTTTTTCATTGATTCCCTCAATCGTTAGTTAGAGGGTGATTTACTCCTTTCTTACTGCAGGGTGAGCCCAAACACCTCGCACCAATTTGATGATGCGTTCCCACTTTGTTGACGAATTTGACGCGGCACTGAGCTGGAGAAGCCACGCCTCCAGGAAGCTCTCTGCCGTGATTGACATGTAAACAGACACGCCCATGAATTTGAGCATTTCAGCGTCCTTCGCGCAGTGCTATGTCTATGTATGTACTGGTGAACGCCCCGCCCCCACGCTCTGACTCGTGTTTATAAAGCGGCATGAGCTCAGCTACAGAGTGAGAGGGAGGAGGGCGAGCCGTCCTCTGGCTCTACGTCACCGTGCGGGGAGGAGGAAGTCAGTGTCCCCTCTATAGACACACCCACTCATGAATATGCATAAGTAGGCCGCAAATCAGCCTGTTTGTGTTGAGTTGCTCAGAAAGTGACTTTTCAGAAGCTAAAACTCTGGAAAACAGCCAAAGTTTGGGAAAATAAAGCTCAAATACTATGTTTTGGGGTTCTTAGAACAAATGGAGATGGGTGAAAAATAGCATGACATGGGACCTTTAACATGTCACTATAGTCAAATCATTTAAAAAAAATTCTAGGGGTACCATCATTTTTGTCCAGGCCAGTTATTATGATTATTTTTTTAAATAATTATGTTAAACCACAATTCAAAAGTGATCTCTGATTTTCATTTGTTAATTTTTAGTAAATTTTTATTTATTATTACTTTTGTCAGTTTCAAGTTATTTCAGTGACCATTGTGTGTTTTTCCTTCTTTAACTGTAGGGTACCAACAATTTTTTCCACGTGTGTATATGTTACACACATTGTAGTTGGTGCGAAACCCCCCCATCAAAAATCTCAAACTCCGCCTATGGGTCGCACCTAATAATCCTAAATACTGTACATACTCATTCTTCAAAGAGTTTTTGTACTTCATCCAACTTTATATCATCATATTTCTGTTACCAAATCACATTTTGCTGATCAAATCAGTGATCGTTTTACTTTTCAGAAGTCTCTGTATTTCGTCCTCTTTTGCATGTATGATTGGGGTCATGCTCCAACTCTGCTTTACAGACCACTTCATTAAAAGACCTACTTATAATCAAGAATATAGAGGTATATGTCTGAGTGTGCTCAGCCGCTGTGCAACCCGTTGTTTGAGACAGCTGCTCAGACTGATTTATTTATTATTAGAGCTGCATGTTTAAAAAGTCTCCAAGACCTCTACAGATAATGGTGTCACTGTATTGTTCACAGGTCGTCATCTTATCACAGTTCTTCCCGTTGCTCCCCTGGTGTGATTTCCCACTCTTTTCTTCCTATTGACCTAAATTTGCACCAAGCCACTCTTCCCATGCGCCCCATTTTAGTAAAGGTTGTTGTTTTTTTCGGGGGCAGCTAAGCTCAGTTGCTCTACTTTCCTTGTTTTTTTTCTCTTTCTCTGTGACATTCGAAGGGTTTCAGCTCAGCCGAGGGTATCTCGGACTTATTATTCAGGCCAGCTTCACTTGGCTCGGCTCCGATTATATCATGTGTTGTTGAGATATAAGGAGGCACCGAGGAGGAGACATTATCCTCGTTGGAATGGTGTGGGTGGGTTTTCCTTTGAAAAGAAAACCAGCATGTGTTTATGTGGTCAGCATCAAACGAGTGTCCGTTTTGTTGCAATAAATTGAGCAGTGTCGACAGTAATTTCGGAGCTAACCAACCCTGCAGGCCCTGCACAGTATCTCATAGAAAACGGCAAGCATCACTGCTCCGCTTTTGTCACACTTGTATTCATATTAGCATGTACCCTTCGCTTTATATCAGACAGAGTCACTCTAAATGTGTAAAAGAACACGAGCATTAAGTCGTATACAACTGCAGTCATATTTTTTACTGCGGTCGTACATGAAAGATTTGACCAAAGGTAGGTAGTGAAGCTGAACATTTATTTCTCCCTCATTGCACATCTGTCAAGTCTCCCGTTTTGGCTGAGAAACTCCCATATTTTACCCCTTTCCTGCCATCCTCCTGTATTAGTATTTTCCCATAAATATCCTGTATTTTAATGGAATAATAATTAAAAAGTAAATAAACAAAAACTTTCCTCTGTCTCTTCAAACTGAATGCTGTCAATAGCTTCCCAAGATTAGATTAGATTAGTGCCAACATTAGGAACAAACCTGAAAACAACCAAAAAGAGAGATGGATGGATGTAAGACAGCGTTCATGTGAAAAAAAAACCAAAGTCGTTTAAATACCTTGAAAAATTGGACACCAAATGTACCTTCCTAATGAGGAGCAGGATGGGTCACAGTTATGCATTCTGTAAGATTTTAGCGTCTCCCACGGGGGAAGGAATGACGTAAGTCGGCATGAAAAATCCACAAAGCACAAGCTCCACAAATATACACTCGTTCCAAAAAAGTGTTAAAGGATGTAAAGTCTGCAACAAATCTGTCCAATAAGTCATGCAAAAGTATAAAGAAAATATGTAAAGAAAATAAAATGTAAATGTCTAACTTAAAGGAGCATAGGAATAAAATAAACATTAATCTTAAGTCTTTTATTGCTAATGGTTGATCAAACCCACACACATTTCTCCCTTTTGCCTTGAACCAGTGGGCGTGCACTGTAGCTGTTCCCACTCAATGTTCTTGAAGCCAAAATACGGTGCTTAGGGGCACTTCCATCTTGCAATTTTGGAGCCAGAGTCTGTGCAGTATAGGTCTGGTGGGAGGAGCCCTGGTAACACGCTCCGCCCATTTAGCGTACTGCCCTTATGACTTACGCAAGCCCAGCTACGTCAAGAACATAAGTATCTTTCTCACTGAAAATTCTACCAATGGTTGATCAGATCATAGAGGTTAGTACAAAACCACCATTAATTTCTACACAAATATCTAAACGTACTCTATTAAAAAATGAAGAAAATCCTGTGTCTCGGCTTTCCTTCATGACGTAACTGCTTATGCTATTCACAATGAGAGCTAGGCAAGACCCGTGGCTGTCAATCATCGTCACATATGACGTAAAATCCCGTTTTTCAACCTCAAATAACTTATTTAAAACAAACTTCTCAGAAAAATGAGCACTCGAGCACAACGTAGGGTGATAATAACTAATGATCACAGGAGAGTTTAGGTTTGGGAAAAAAGTGTATTTTAACTTCACTGTTTGACCCACATCTCATCTGGTAACATTGAGGAGGTGGGATTTATGAGCTATACTGCAGCCAGTCAGCAGGGTGAGCTCTAAAAATTAAAGCTTCACTCCACCGGGGAGCTTGTCCTGTCCATTTTTTTTTACAGTCTATGCCTTGAACAGATTGTGTGATACATTTTGTACTGCTGTTCTGGGTCCGATTTCCCCACGCAGTTCTGCAGACGTGAAGTCAAATGACGCGGATGGTGACGTCAAATGACACTCGCGCGCGTTTTCTACGGCTTGGAGAGGCGTCCCAACACCAATAACTAAAAAAGAATGAGAAGACGATGGCTTGGAGACTGAAAGAAGACAAGCACAGTGGACTAAACTACTGTTTGGTTCCATAGATGTACGCAGGGGTATGTGCACAGGTCTTGCAGTAAACAGTCACATGAATGGCGAATAAATAAATAACCGTGTCACAGTTGGAGTGCGGATCGGGTCGCATTTTCTCGTCCGAGTCCAACCCAACAATGAAATCAAATTTTTTTTTCTCAAAGAAATGACAAATGTGGTAAGCACCGATTTCATTAATAAACAACTTAGTGCAAAATTAGTGCAAGGGTAACAAGCAAGCGTCAAACACAAACAGCGGCGCAGTGCACGCAAGAGACCCATCAGATCTATTTACATAATTCATGTATCAAAGATAAAGATAATCTATGTCATTGTGCAGAAAAAGGGCGAGGATCACAGCTCTCACTCTTTCAGTTGAAGTTGCATTCTACAGGGCTACAGCAGCTGCAGCAGGAAAGGAAGAACGCTGCGCGCAAACGACACTATGTGACCGAACCTGACCACCAGTTCTAAATATCTGTCCGAACTCGACCCGCCAGGTGCTGTCGGGTCCCGTCGGGCTTTGGTCGGGTATCCATCCTCTAGTTACAGTATCAAATTAGCTGTGCTCTGTGATGAAAAAACAGTTCCCGCGGCGGCTTGGCTAATGACTGCAGTTACACTAACCACCGTGGTGTCACTGTGGACTCTGATTTCTAGATCCTGCTCTATGCTCCAATAAAGACAAGCAATATGTTGACTCGTATATGAACTGTAAGTATATTAAATGAAAAACATGTGCTTCATATACCCTCTTATGTTTTAATTTAGGCTGTATTATGACGTAGGAATGTTCAAAGCATTTCAATGTCAACAAAGGTCTACCACATTCAAGTGATTGACAAGTGGCTATTTTGGATTTCTTGTGCACCTGTCCTAAAATATAAATGATACTGGAGCTTTGTTGGGGTGGTGGAACGGCTCGTGGCGAGCGCCAGAAAATTTCCCATATTTTCAAATCCAAAACTTGACAGTGTGACATTTCTTTGCAATACATTTACTTTTTGAGCCGTGCAGTTTTAATTTCCATGTGTACTACAGAGTTTCAGTACATTTGTCACTGTTATTGACTCAGATGAAGGATAAACGGTGGTGAGGTCAAGCAGTGGAATCTATCTCTCACTAAACTTCATGGGAACAGTTACAGTTTTTAAATACTAAGCCTTGGGAGTTTATTGTGAGCTGGTAAAACGCGGTTTTTCTTTGATGAGAAGCTATTCAGCAAAATGAATTACACTTTCGTTCTATCCAGCATCAAAGTTTGTTCCAGTTACATTGAACCACATACTTTGGCTTCTGCTGTCCACTCTATTAATGAGCCCCTTTGGCCCGTGTTCAATTTACCTGATATTATTCCTTCTGGGATTTGTTATGTTCAATTCCGTCTCCTGTCAGAATTGCACAGATAAAAGAACTAGGCCACTGTTCCTATCGGGTCACATAAACTTTAACAACTCTCCTTTACTCTCAGCCTAACAACGTCCAACCCTTTGGCAGGTTCCCTCTGCAGTGTATCATTACTTTGTCACTGCAGTTATGTTGTGGCTTGTTGATGTTTTTGTCCATTTTTACTTTCCTTACTATAGTCACTTTAGTTTGTGTGCCAAATTATCTAGATTTTGACTGCCATGTTATCATTTTAAACATATTTTTAGTGGGTTAAAAAAAAAAAAAATCAAATCTGACCGTAACTTTAAAAAAAATGCATTTCCTGAAGAAGATGCAAGTGAAGATGCACGTGTGCTGATATTTACAGCTGAACCCTCTATGAAATGCACAGATTTAGACTATAACATGTTGGAAAAGCATTGAAAAGTTGCAGAATGGTGAAAAAGCTAAAGAAAGTAGAATTCAGATGAAAAAGATTAACAGGTTTAAGGATCTGAAATAATCTAAATATAGTGGAAAAAAGCTGGAGAACAAAGGTAAAGAAAACAAATTTTGTTTATTGAAATTACCGATTTACTGAAAAACTGAGCAGATTGTTAGAATTAGCAGGTTTGGGTCTAGAAGTGAGTGACATTTCATGTTTCTAGGGCAAAAACTGTGACCAGGAGGAAAAAAACTGAAGAACTGAATTTGCACTTAGAAATTTGTACAATACAAAAAAAACCTGCATATTTGTGGGATTCTGTCAATTTTAGGCTTGATACTTAAAAAAAAAAAACAAACACTTATCCTTTTGATAAAATGTGGTATTGTGAGCAGCTAGATGAATACACCTATGACTTTTGAAAAAAATAGGACTGTGAGTTGAATATTTTGGAAGTTATGACAAGTTATGACGAGTTTAACGTAAAAGCTGTGCAGTGTTGTTCTTTTGAACAGGAGATAGTCTTTGACCTAAAGTTAATACAGCACATCTTTGCACTCTTGCTTGTATTTTATGGAAATTAAAATTGTTAAATAGTTGCTAGTTTTTTTTGTACATTTTTCAATAAAGTAAATTTTAAATAATGATAATTTTTAAACTAATTAATGCAGAAAAATTTGCCTAAAAAGTGAACGCTATAATATTCACAGGCCTAGTATTTTTTCATGTAGATTTAGGCCCTGGTTACGCAAGAACATTTTCTAGTGAAAACGCAAACGTTTTGTTGCGTTTCGGTGGTTCATTTACACGGCAAAACTCTGGAAAACAGGCGAGTTTGGGAAAATAAACTGTGTTTTTGGGGTTTTTGAAACAAATGGAGATGGGTGAAAAATAGCATTGACATGGGACATTTACATCCAAAGAGTGACGCGCACAAACACTCTTACTTGTTTGCTTATTTTGGTTCATTGTGAAATCATATCACCATCTATTGGTCTGGCATATATACTACATCGTTTTTTTTTGTGCTTCCAGCGGTCCCATGTAAACGTTGCCGTGTGAATGCAGAAATTTTTGGAAACAACAACAGAAGCAAAACGTTGTTATGTAAACAGGGCCTTAGACTAAACTCTAACTGCTTTTAACAAAGTCCTTTTACTCTCTCTGTCTTTAGGCGATGTTAATCTTGTATTCAATTTGGCATCGTTTCTATGGTCTTATTGGGAGGTCATTGTTAGCCCTTGTCTGTCTGATAAGCATTGGCTAAAGCTTGACGCAAAGATTTGGGTGGCCTTGCCTTGTCACTGAAAAGGTTGTTTAAAGTGAATAATAAAATGTCTTGTGAGGGAAGTCATGCCAACGTGAGGGAATTAATACTGTTATCAGGTTGTGTGTGTGTGTGTGTGTGTGTGTGTGTGTGTTTTTAATATCTGTTAACGGCTGTACTGATGGTGCCTTGTTAAATGACTCAGCTATGCGTGCACGTGGTTAAACAATCTGTGCTTAATATTGCCCACCGGTTGGTCCGTACCATTCCCACACTACACAACTCATGGAATGACATGTTTACCTAATCGCATTCACACGCCATCTACCACACACACACGCACACACGGACACACGCTTTGCCAGACAAATACAAAGTTATTAACACCCTCTCACCAAGAATAAATTGGATTCCTTCACGCCTAAAATTAATTCCCTGCTTTTATAATGTCCAATTAAAGTGTTGCGGCGGCTAAATAAATGGAATTGATGAATTGCTGGCATGACAGTCATAAGTATTTAAGGGTGTAAACACAGGCTTGTGAGAGAAACCAGGAGAAGCAACGATGTCTGAGGGATCTGGACTTATTTATTGATTGGAAAATCATTAAATGTGGGTTTGTCTTTAGGCCTTAAAATTTAATCTGATCCCTTGTTTGATTAAACATTAGGTTTTCACCGATGATTAAGGGTTTGGGGATTCATTTTGGTTCTTGAATCAGGCATGGTTTATGTTTAGAGATTATCATTTGCTTTGATTTATCATGCCCTGCTGCCTTGACTGATCTTGTTATTTCAGTGAATTGGATTCATATATTCATTCATGCCTATTGATGTCCTCGTTTCACTAAAATGTGAAGGAACGGAGACAAGCAGTAGGGATAGAAAAAAAAAAAAAAACACTTACCAAAATTGCAACGTAAAATCTTTGAAATCAGGCCAAAATCTTTCTTTCCCATTATTTGTCTTGTGCGACTTTTTTCAGTCTCTTCGAAAATTCTGTAACGATCCGTAACAAACTTAGGGTCATCAAAACCTTTGTCCGTCACCTAGTGTTTATTTTTTACGTATTTGATGGATTGCCGCAGCGTATCAGAGCTTTTAAAGTCTACAAGAGTGAAAACATTGAACCACCTGCCCGAGGACAGACACTGTTATTTTCTTCATCGCTTTTAAACTGGAATGAAGAGAAATGTCAGAAGGAGACAAATTTCACTTGAACTTTTCTCAGTCCTTCTCACAATGACTGTTGTTTTCCACTTCGTGCCCTCGTGTCTAACCATCTTCACAGTTATTCTGGGTATGATATCATAAATGTAAGGGCACAGCTTCCACCAGAATAAAGATGTAGATTTAAATGATTGAATTAATAACGGCAGTTGTCAAGTGGTCAATATTACAACTAGCAATTCGATCAGGCTTTTTTTTTTTTTTTTAATGCAAAAAAACACTTTTTTGGTTCTTGTCACTTATGTGAAAATGTACTTAGTACGAGAGAGGACATCCCCCGGTGCAATTGGTACGGTTACCGAAGTACAAGTACGTAGCATCTTAGGGTTCGGGTTGGGTTTAGGTTTAGGCTTAGGGTTAGGTTATAACCCAATATCGCAACAATTGTTAGGGTTAGGCTTAGTCTTAGTCACGTGACCTAAACTGGCCAATGACTGACCTATCACATGACCTCAACTGGCCAAATAGGGGCGGCGCTGCTTATGGCTAGAATGTCGGTATATTGATAAGGCAACGGTACGGATAGCCACTGCCTTTAAAAAATGCTAAGACACGCCCACTCAGACAGCCAGTCAGTGCTGGCAGTGACAGAGCGCTGTCTTCTCAACTACTACACACAATACACAGCCCACAAGCATAAACACAAAGTACACACAGCCCCACAGACGATATATTACTCACAAACAGCCCCTCAATGAGCCACACATAAGACACACACAGCAGCGAGAAGTACATGCACGTCCGCGCACACACAAAGACAAACGGGGATACACACACAATGTGTCTATACATACACATAAAGCTCGATGAACCCTCTGATTAGACCATAATCGGCCCTTTATAGAAGCACAGAGTCAAAAAACATCACCGCAGGAATGCACGGAGCAGACTAGTTCCGCATTTGGTACTGTGAATGAGTGATTACTGAGGGCTTCTCAGCTTTTATAGGAGGGGCGGGGCCAACAGTGACAATTGGTGACGCGCAATGGTCACGATATGTTGTCTCAGCCAATTGCAAAATTAATTTGCTACAGCCGGTGTTCAACTTTTAGAGGGCATTGACTCTTTTGACATTTTACAACTAAAAATGCTAAATAAAAATCTTTTTACTAAAATGTTAAAAGTTGGACCAGGATCAACCACCAGCACTACTTAATACCCAAATACATTTGTATTCATCAGAAAAAAAGCGAGTTTGGGGTTTAGTTACTCTTTAAATAGCCATGGGGGCGGCCATCTTGAATAGTCTGCAAAGCATCATGGGTCGAAGATGGCACCCGGGCGCACTTGTGTGGGCTGTGGAATGAAATGGAAAATGAGTAAATGCGTGGGGGTCATGTTGGGGGCAGCAGCAGCAGCAGTGCTCAGCCCACCTTTGACAGCAGGTGTCGTCCATACAGACCTCCATGTGTCACAGCTGTCCCTCTCTGACACACACCTGTCCACGCTGTCCAGCCTGTTTAAGCCCACAGACGAGCCAACACACACACACACACACACACACACACACACACACACACACACACACACACACACACCTGCAGTTGCTTGACCATGTTTGCATGAGAACAGACTCACGTATGTAGAGAAACAGCCTGTCATGGATATTTAAAGCTGATGATGAATCTCTGGGCTGGACAGAGCATGTTCATGGTGCACTACTCATCATCAACTCATGTCATCATCCTCCATCGCTGCCATTTTTTGTTTGACTCACTTCCAGAATCCAGCCTTCTGTCTGCATCCATTAAGTCTGACCACCTGTGTTGCTTTTTTCTTTTGTGTGCTGAGCAGAAATGCAGATGATCTGACATTTCAGGTATTCTGTACATCAGGGGTTCTCAACTGGTCCCACTTTTTTTTTAGAATTCAATCAGCTTTTGAAAACACATATGTAACCCTTTTTAAAAAAAAACATAAATCTGTATATTTTCCTGTGCAACGTGCATTTCACAGCATGCCTGTCAAGAGAAAGGTTTCTTTCAAAATAAAAGACAAGTCCAACATTAGAGACATTAAGTATTTATTTTATTTATTGGCAGTGGCTATCCGTACGGTTGCCGTATCAATATACCGACACAGCGCCCCTCATTGGCTAGTTTAGGTCACGTGACTAATAATAAACCTAACCCTAAAAATTGTTGCGATACAGGGTTATAACCTAACCTTAACCCAAAGACGCTACGTACTTCGGTAAACGTACCAATAGCACTGGGGGTTGTCCATATGGCAACTACGAATAGAAATGTTATGTATTTGTGACCAGCTGTCCTTGCCCCACTTTTGGGTCACGAACCACCAGTTGAGAATTGCTGCTATACATGTTTCTAGCAGTCTTTTTATTGTTTCTTTTGCAATTATACACACAAACAAAAACATGAACATCAATCATGTTTCAATTTAGAACAATGAAACATCCTTTTCATGCCGTCCTGACAAATAGTGAAAACAGCAACTCCTAAAATAAGTATTTAATCAAAAATAAGCACATGTTGTTATAGACCGTAGTTTCCCAAAGTGGGGTATGGGTACAATACAGTATGTGAAAAGTTAATTAAAAATAGCTTGACAACATTTGAAAATAAATATAAATATGCCTCTATGCATTGCCACAAATGACACATTAGTCCATGTAAGAGAGCTACATTGCTTTGCTTTAGCCAAATGTGCTTGACGTCCTTTACCACCACGTACTTGAGTGAAAGCACATTTTCAGCTTTGACAAACATGAAAACTAAATAATTAATTCAGTAAACCGGGTGATAATTCTGAATAACATCTTTTATTGTGTGCTTACGGATTATTATTCTTTGTTTTTTAAATTATAGACAAGTTTCACAGTAGGGCAACATTGTATATGATATGACATTACATTATTATGTTTTTTTTAAGCTTGCAGGTTTGGGAACCACTGTTTTAAACAATATTGTAAATTAAAATATTGCCAAAATCTCAATATATTGCCTAGCCCTAGCAAACACACACAAACCCCCGCCCCCAAAAAACAAAAAATATCAGTAAACAACAAGATAAAGAATTTACCCAAGAAATGATGAGATCATCAGCTTTAATTTATACTAACCTTAGCTTCCATTTTTTCTTAATAAGTTCTAAAACGTTGCCAGATGGTATAAAACAGACATGGGCAACTGGCGGCCCGGGGGCCTCAGTCCAATTTTTTGTGGCCCCCAAAGCAGATCCCCAAAAATTAAAATTGTAATTTAAGAAGTTGAAAGGAATATAAAGCCCAACATAATACACAAAGTACACAAATCCATCCATCCTTTTTCTTCCGCTTTTATCCGGGGCCGGGTCGCGGAGGCACCAGGCCAGCTCAGAGACAGAGTCCCTCCAACGTGTCCTGGGCCTTCCACGTGCCTGAAACACCTCCCGAGGGAGGCGACCAGGAGGCGTCCGATACAGATGCCCGAGCCACCTCGGCTCCTTTCGACGTGAAGGAGCAGCGACTGTACTCCGAGCTCCTCCTGAGTGACTGAGCTTCTCACCCTATCACGAAGGGTGCACCCAGCCACCCTGCGAAGGAAACTCATTTCGACCGCCTGTGTCCGCGATCCTGTCCTTTCGGTCACAAGTACACAAATACACACTGTAAATTCCAAAATACACAAAATGATTTATAAATCAAAATATGACAGCAAAGATAGACACAACAACACACAAACAAACAAAATGACTACAAAAATACACAAAACAAGAACATATTCCAGAATAGCTCCAAAGACACAAACTGTTAACAAAAATTACACAAAACACAGAAAACAACAGCAAAAATACAGAAAGTGACCCCAAAAAACGCACGAATCCACAACAAAAACGA
The DNA here is from genome assembly GCF_900634775.1 of Gouania willdenowi. Taxonomy (NCBI): domain Eukaryota; kingdom Metazoa; phylum Chordata; class Actinopteri; order Blenniiformes; family Gobiesocidae; genus Gouania; species Gouania willdenowi. The sequence continues at coordinate 18,653,345 of NC_041062.1, forward strand.
CAGAAAAATGCAAAAAATCACACCAAGAACACAAAAAATATAACAAAAACACACATTGGCCCTCATTTATTAACTTTACGTACGTTTGGATCTGTGCGTACAATGTGCGTTTGACCAAATTCGCACAAAATGTGAAGAAGTGTCTCGATCAAAAAGCAGGGATTAACGCGATTAGACTCTGGATGAACCATTATTAAACATTTGTTATGTTAGTTACGGAGAATTTAATTCAAACCTCAGCCCGAGTCTGTTCCAATAACGAAACGCTGTTCACTGTCTCCGTTAATCTTTTCCACAGAGCGTTTAAAAATGAGCTCCTTAAATTCCAGTTTTCACACTACCGAAAAGAACGTCTTTGTTTTTCTTCACCTCAGTTGTGAGGATGCTGATTTTCATCTCGGAAACTTTTATTTCTCTGCAAATGTTTGTTTGACCTCAGTGGGCGGGGCCTCCGAACCTGGAAAATTTGAGGGCGTAACATGTTAATGACGATCAAATTCAGCGCTGCATTTAGCAACACCCGATCATTGGTATGCTGGGATTGGTCAGATACCAATGTTTCATAAGTCCTATGTTGGTCCTGTTGTATAACACAATGTGCACTCAGATTTGCACCCGTTTTCATGCAAGTTTGATACATAGGTGTCAAAATGACTAAAAACTGACAAAACATCAAAACCACAGACAAAGAAAAATGACAAAACCCCTTTTCCCCCTGTGTTAATGCTCTGATTGGTCATTATTCTAAATGTTGACATGAATATTGATTATGTGGCCCCCGTTGTGATGGAGTTGCCCATCCCTGGTATAAAATATCTGGGCAATGCCTCTTGTGGTGTATCGTATTTTTTCACATTTCAAGAAATGAACAATATAATTTACCCATGATTTTAAAGTTGGGCGATGTTTGTCTTTCCATTTAACCATTATCAATCGACGTTCCAAGAGAGAACCAAAAGCAACCGTGGTTTTTACTCGACCGCTGTGATGTAACTCAGAGTCTTTTGACTAAATGATTGTCCTGTGTGTGTTTTTTCTGCAGGTGGCTGAGATGCATGGCGAGCTGATCGAGTTTAATCAGTGCCTATATCGTTCTCTCATGGTCAAAGACAACCTTATTGTCCAGATGAGACAGGAGCTGATCGACCTGCGTGGGCCGGTGAGTGACTGCACACTCCTGCCTTTTCTTTCGACTATTATTCAACCAACAGTCTCCTTCTGGGGATTCTGTTTGATTTTCCTTCTCCCCTCACCCTGTTCAATGTCTGTCAGTGCTGGTTAACAGCGTTCCATGTGAAGTTGACATTTACTTTGTGAAATTCCAACGTCTTCATTGATTTTTCATTCCCGTGCTGTCGTCTTTGTATCTCATCTGTGTACCACGACTCATATCTCGTCTTGATAAGGTTTGATTTTTCTGTTGATTATGCTCTCCCGATGTTGGGTGGTTAACTATTTTTGTCAGAACTTTAAAAGTAAGAACTTGGAAGACAACAACACTTCACAGTGGTGACAAGTGTTCTTGTTCAGTGGAGCTCAAACCCTTTTCTGGGCACACGCGTCCACAGTTACAGTGAGTGAAGCCCTCAGGCTGAAGATAGGACCCCTTATCCTTCAGCTTCAGCCGTTCTCTGCTGGACTCCTCATTCTGTGTGATAATTGTACGTGTGCATGTGTGCGTTTCCATCTCTGGCGTCTAATAGCTGGATGCTTTCAGCTGTTAAGAATCCCTGCAGATGAGTAAACCTGGGTCACTTTTCGTCTCCCAACCCCTCTCCCCCTCGCTCTATCGCACTCTGCCCTCATTATCCGTATAGTGTCTGTCTGTGTGGGAGTCCTGGGGGGTTTGATCAAAGTCTGGTGGCTGGAGACTCGACTATAGAAGGCTAGCGTGACAGTGTTTCAGCGCTGCTTTCGATAGCACTGAAAAGCTGGCCTGGCTCCAGCTGAGAGTTTGAGGAAAAACAAGACGCACACGCAGCGACAATTCTGTTGCTAAGACGGAATGGTTTTAGAGACCACATCAGATTAGTACACGCCACATGAGCTGGGTTTCAATTACCACTGGAAATGTGCAAAATCAGAATTTTCTGAAGAAAATGCAAGTGAGGATGCAGGGATTGGCCCACATCGCACTGCATTAGCTTAGCATTAGCATTAGCTAACGTTAGCTAGCTTTAGCATTATTTAGCATAGCATTATCATTAGGATTAGCTAATGTTAGCTAGCTTTAGCATTATTTAGCATAGCATTAGTATAGTATTAGCCTAGCAATAACATTAATCAAGCGTTAGGATCAGCCTAGCATTATCATTAACCTAGCAATAGCATTAACCTAGCATTTGTACTAATTTAGTATTAGTTAAGCATTAACCTAGCAATAGCATCAGCCTAGCATTGGCATTAACCTAGCAACAGCATTAGCCTAACATTGGCATTAACCTAGTATTAGCACTAACCTAGCATTAACTAAGCATTAACCTAGCAATAGCATCAGCCTAGCATAAGCATTAACCTAGTAATAGCATTAGCCTAACATTGGCATTCACCTAGCATTAGCACTAACCTAGCATTAACTAAGCATTAACCTAGCAATAGCATCAGTCTAGCATTAGCATTAACCTAGTAATAGCATTAGCCTAGCATTGGCCTTCACCTAGCATTAGCACTAACCTAGCATTAGCTAAGCATTAACCTAGAAATAGCATTAGTCTATCATTGGCATTAACCTCTCATTAGCACTAACCTAGCATTAGCTAAGCATTAACCTAGCAATAGCATTAGTCTATCATTGGCATTAACCTCTTATTAGCACTAACCTAGCATTAGATAAGCATTAACCTAGCAATAGCTGAACATTAGCAATACCTTTGAAAAAGGTTGAAATTTTAAAAGTATAAATCTCGGGAACTTTCTCAATTTTTTGATAGCTTATTTGTCAAAATCGGTGTAGGAGGAGTTAGCAACAACGGAAGAAAAAAAGGGATAAAACTAATAACTGTCAATCATATTTATCACAGCTAACAAACAAAATCTGCATGTGATTGAAGTGATAGATTATTGAGATTTCAACTTTACTTATCTCACCTTTCTCATTTTCATGGAGTCAGTAGAACACCAGCTGTAGGATGCTCACTGTGGTGCTACCATAGAATGCCAGTTGCATAGTTTACATCTAACGTGTTTTGCTGTTTTATTTTCGCTAAAATGTTCCCATACTTTTGAAACTGTAGGTCAAAATCTTTGGCCTTCTTCAACAGTTTTTTCTGCCATTCTTCCTCACAGTTATTTTCCAATTTTCATCATTTAAACGGTCACTTGAGAGTAGTTCTGCCCCCAGCTGTTCATATAAGGTACTGCACCAGGAAGTGGCCACGCACTGGTTTATAGCCTTTATTTACAAGAATAAAGGACACATTTTTGTGGTCGACATTACCGATTATGTCGACTGATCATTGCAGCCTTTGTTTATATAAACTTATTCAAAACTTTTCATGCACACGTTTACAATCTCCCTTTTTCCTTCCACAGGTTCCAGGAGATTTAAGCCAGACTTCAGATGATCCGAGCCTGTCCGATTTTGAGACGTAAAAACGTTATTTCTATCTATTTCTATCTTCTCTTCTCCTAAACCCCCCTTCATCCACAACCATTGTATAAATCCCATCATATTCCTGCAGATGTTATGTTGCAAAAGCTGAATATCATTAAGAAATGTCTCAAACTGAGTAGTTTTCTTCCCAAGTTTTATTTACCAAAGCTGCATCCATCACTCTACAATACGTGTCAAACTCGAGGCCCGGGGGCCAAAACCGGCCCTTGAGAGCATCAAATTTAGCGTGCTCGAGAAATGAAAAATAAAAGATAAAACATGAAAGATTGTGTGAATGACCAACTAATTCAGTTCTAGATATTTCAGCCTCTCCAAATACAAAAATTCTATTAAAATCCACAATATTTGCAGAGATCAGTTTTCCAGTTGTTATATCAATTCAATGCAATTCAACTTTATTTATATAGCGCAAAATACGACAAAGTCATCTCAAAGCGCTGAACAAAATATTAAGTCCATAGTAAAAAAGAAGAAAGAACCAAACAAGATCCACATGAACAAGCATTTAGCGACAGTGGAACGAAAAAACTCCCTCTTTTTTATAGGAAGAAATCTCCAGCGGAACCAGGTTCAGAGGTGGCAGCCATCTGCCTCGACTGGCTGGGGTTAGTGAACAGAGGGACAAACAGTATAGGATAGAAGGATAGACCATCCACGTGTCCCAGATTAGTTGTGCCATGAGCCATCGATCAGGAACCGCTATCTCCAGCATCAAGACACCTGAAACAGAAAAGAGAGCGGAGGGCGAGGAGAAGGCACAGACTGCAGGAAAAAATAAAAAAAAAATATATATATATATATATTTGGGGTGGATATCAGTGTAAATGGTGTGAAGCAGTGTGAGCAGTATGATGGGTATGCAACAAGGAACAGAAGTGGGGGGTTGTCTACAACCTGGCCACAACCGTGTCCCTGGACAAAACATCTCATTGCAGCCCATTGGAGCTACAGTATGTAGATGGTGGATCATGTTTGAATATAATGTTGGCGTTCTACTATATAATCTTAGTTCTTAGTTCCTATTTTTAAGTTTAGAGCTTTTTCCTAGTGTTTAGGTTAACGCCATTATACGGTATATGCTTTAGCAAATAAGTAGGTTTTGAGTTTACTTTTTAAAGGTGGAGAGAGTAGCCTCCCGTATTAAGACTGGGAGCTGGTTCCAAAGGTGAGGCGCTTGGTAGCTGAATGACAGCATGACAGCAGTCATTTTTAATCTCAAATTGTTGAAAGAACTCTTAATTTTTCCAAAATCTGGCACATTTTCCTCAAATTATTCCACAAAATTTGTCATCCTATGTTCTTCTTACTGTCTGCTATTCTAATGAGTTGCTGCAATGTCTGAATTTCCTTATTTTCGCACCAAAAATCTGTGGCCCACTTAAGGTCAAACTGGTCTGTATTTGGCCCCTGAACTAAAATGAGTTTGACACCCTTTGCTCTACGTGTAATCAGTTGAAACCAAGATTTAAAGCAAATTCCATGTTGCTCTGTAATGTTTCCTGGTAGTCAAAGCTCTGTAGTGATGATCATCATGATGCTTCTGCTGCCGTGGATAATGATGACGATAATGACAACAGCAGTGAGACTGAGAATGGTTTGTTGTTGTGTCCGTCAGGGCTCATCGTGCTCTCATCAACGTGTGGATCCCCTCCGTGTTCCTGCAGGGCAGAGCTTCCAACGCCTACCACGTCTATCAGGTCAGAGATTCATCTCCAGTACCTATGAGAGGCATAAAGAAATGGATATTATTCTTTATCATGGAAGCACTACAAAATAAATACATAATGGATGTAAAGTTTAAAAATCCATCAGGGAAAACAGTGCAGGAACAAATGAAAAAGCCTCGTATAATTCTGCATTAGCATATGTTTATGATGATAGCTCATCATGAGGGATTATTAGCTTTGTGGCATTGTTGGAATCACACAGAAGTCGACACTGAACTGTTTTGGTTTGATCTTAACACATTAAGTTGTTTTATTTGAATGTTGTCTAGTTCAGTGCTTCTCAACCTTGGGGTCGGGACTCGGGATGTCACCATTGTATTTTTTTGAGTTACGATCATTGTGAGGCAAAATAGTGCGATTTTGCGATTATTCGCGATTATTGACACAACGAAAATAAACGGAGATGTATGGATTTTTTTTTTTTTTTTTTTTTGCCTTTTCAAAAATGCTTTATTAACATTAGAACTTGGAACAAAATCAATAAATACAAGTTTTTAAATTTATTAAATAATCAATAAATAAACTAATAAATGAATAAATACCACCATAAAATACTAACATGTAAACGAGGAGAACGATTATTGTATTATTATATAGCATAAGTAATAGTAATACTATTTATTGTAAAATTTAATTTGTTATTAAAGGGACATATCATGGTTTTAAATCCTTCCTTTTTACATATAAATCATACAGTTGTGGTCTATATAAAGCGGAACTGCACTGCTTGGGTCTGAATTCCTCATTATTATAGCTCCCCAGACCCCTTTTCTACCTCTTTTCTGATGTGTTTCTAAGAGCAACTCGTTTTGGTGCGGTCTCTTTAAATGCAAATGAGACACTTCATGCCCCGCCCCCTCTCCAGGTTCAACTCCACCCTGCTCGGCCATTTTTGTAGTTTGATAGAAGAGATATGGCTATGTAGCAGCGCAGAAAAAGTTTATTCACACGTTATTTACCCAATGTCAACAACGGAGGACTTGTCCATCCAGCTTTACATGTTAAAGCCAGAGATGAAAATGAAGATGATGAACCTGCAGAACCCTAACAAGTGAGCTAACACAAGCACCGAGCTAACGCTAGCGCCAAGCTAACGTCACGAAATGCATTTTAATACAGTCTTTTCGGAGACAAAAAGGGCAAAATGAAATGACTAATGAAAACTTTAGACTTAAATTAAATCCGTAGACTTGAGAATGCTCCGTCTCCCGAGTCCCGCGACACCAGATACAGTATATCTGCGGTATACTGTGGGTTCTAAAACCCCCACGGTTAACCTACTGTGGTCGAAAATATTCGCGGTTATTGAAAAAATCTTTACATCCCTAGTCGGGATCCAATTTGGGGTCACGAGACACTGGGAGGGGGTCGCCAGAAGAATATTTTTTTGAACAATTTTTTCTTATTAACCCTTTTTCTGCTACTACACCAAACTTGCCATAATTTTACTGATTTTCTTCACTTTTTCTTGCCGTATTTTTGCGCCTTTTGATGCATTTTTGCTATATTTCTCCCATTTCTACCATTTCTCCATCTAATTTAAATTTCCTTTTCGACACATTCTTTTTCCATTTCCAATACATTTTTTGCACCTTTATAAACCCTTTCCACCACTTTTCCCACCTAATGCTGCACACAATGACCCATTATTGTCACTTTTAACCCCTTTTCACCATATTTCATGCTTATTTTTGCCAATTTAACCACATTCACGATTTGTCCATTATTTGCCAGTTTAAACTAATTATTCCTACTATTATAGATGGCCCTGTCTCCACATGACTGTTCTTCAATCTTCATGTCTGTTCTCAACCACCTTCAGGCACAGTGGGGGTCCCCAATCTCTGGAACCTCTATTTTGGGGGTCGCGGGCTGAAAAGTTTGAGAACCACTGCTATAGTTGATGGCTGTTTGCAAATGGAAAGAAATGTTTTCTCAGTAATGTAGTTATATTACATTGTGGCCAAACAAATGGCTTCCAATATGAGAGCGCGTCGAACCTTCACTGCAATGCATCACCTGATAAAATGGTCACCAACTGAAAGGGATCTCTGTCACTGTTGCTCGTTCAACCATTTTTCCTTCTTCGTGGCAGTAGCTTCATTCATCTTTCTCCACATCAAACATGTTCTTCTTCTACTTCTTTAACTCAAAATGCCCCCCTGTTGTTGTTATTGCCTCATTTTCACATTGGTCAAGCTTATACTGTTGTGGGCCAAAAACCTTTGTTTTTATTGTAATTTTTTTCATATTTGGTTAATTATTACTTTTCAAGATGCATGTCAGATGAAACATACAGATTTGGGCATTTTATTAGTAGTACAGAGGTACAATATAGCAGGGTTGGGGTCAGTTTATTTTTGTTACAATTACGTCTTCAATTATCTATGTTCTATGTTGCAATTTAATTACGATTACAGTTACCACCATTTATAAATTAAATTACAATTATTTTTTTATCCTCAGATTGTCAATCACAATTAAATTCTCAATTACTTAAGTTCAATTCCTAATAAAAGTTAACCTTCCTTTTGTGTTAGCTTCCTGTTAGCATCTGTTATGATAACTGGTACTAAATTAGCTGTAAAATACACTAAGAACAAATATTCAAAATTTCATTTCTTTCCTATCTATTGGTTGCCGTGTTTGTCTGCCTGATCCATGAAAGTATAGATTTTAATTTTTTTTTTCCAATGGTAAAATATGGGAAAGCTTGATTTTAAACACTAATTTAATAATTAACTATATTTTGTGTAGAACTGTACATACAACTGTAACATGACTCCCCAGTTTTGAGTAAAATTATAGTTGACAGTTTTTTTTAAAATAGAATTTTAACGACAATTACAATTACAAAGTGAGTTATCTGAACTCAATTATAATGTATTACAATCACGAGAGGAACAGATTTTTAAAATTATAATAAAACGTAATTACGCCATAATTGTAATCAATTATCAACTACGCAATTATAATTATAATTGACCCCAACCCTGCAGTAAGAGTCCTTTTTACTTTTTCTAAACTCATATTCTTTGTAAATCTTACACTAATCTCCATTTGTTCTAAGAACCCCAAAAACATTTATTTTTCCCAAACTCGCCTGTTTTCCAGAGTTTTAGCCCTCTGAAAAGTCACTTTCTGAGCAGTTCTAAAATCGGGCCGACTTATGCATATTTTTGAGTGGGCGTGTCTAAAGACGTACACTCACTTCATGTCTAGCTCTTTCACAGGGTGATCAGTGATCACCAAAGCAATTTTATTTTTGCTATCCACACACTGTTATTGTTTTCAGCCAAAAAACTGCACATTACAGTAAAACACATGGATATTTAAGCGGCTATTGTTATTGTGAGTCCGTCTCAGCGCTTAGGGTCTCGCAGCAGCAGCACTCATTCAAACTCTCACCGGAGTGTTAATCTGCTGAGTCACTTTCTCTTCCTCCTCTGCTCTTCTAACTACAGGAATAGTGCATTCAAGGTGATAATCATTTGTTTTCTCCAACCGCTGTGTCGCATTGTGTCATAAACACGTCAGGTTAGCGATACGAGACGATATAACAGGTTCGCCAATGCGCCGAGCCACAAGAGCGGTGTACACCTCCCCATGACCAAACAGTGCTTACACTACAGTGTACGTTAACTGTGGAGGCGCAGCACCAGCAATTCTGTATTTAGTTTTACAGGTAGCCATCACTCCTTCGCTAGCGAGAAAAACAATTTCGCAAAAGTTTTCATCAGGTTGGGGGTGGAGTTACCAGTGGAGGAGAGGGTATTTTTTTTCTTGATTTCATTTGTGACATCACAAATGTGTACAATTTGAAACGGAGCAATTTTCTCAGTGTTGTAAGACTTACACAGACCACAGACCAGACCCTTATATCCAGAAAGGATGCTGTCATTTGACACCAGTCTCGCTATGCTTTACTTTTCTGAGCACATGCAGAAATAACTGCCAGGCTTAAAGTAATGATCACTGTCCACCTGCATCTGTGGATTTAAGGCCTGACTGCAGCATCCAGGTGGAACATCTTTGCTGTGTTGTTTGGATGTAGCCTAATTTCTTCTTCTGGAGCACAGTCGCTAAGAGACTAGTGTTCATCCCTGGAGCTGGTTTAATGCACAGCCCATCTGGTGGATTGGACACATCCCTTTCCAGGCTGTATTCATACCACATCTCCCTGTGGAAGCTGCTTTTGTTCTTAGACAGGCTAATGGGTGGCCAAAGTGACCAAAACACTTATTGTTGTATAACTGAAGCTTTTGTGATGGTGATTGAACAGCGAGCCATCATTTTTGAAAAGACCAGCATCAATCATGAGAATAAGACACTCTTGAGCGAATGAACACATCTAAAATGTTTCACTACACACACACACTGAGAGAACTGCTCCTCTTACATCATGTCCCCAAATTTCAGCTTTCTATTGGTCTTTTATTTTCAGCCTCCGTATCTGTCGTCTACTTCTGCCAGATTTTAAGCACAAGAAAAAAATCACCGTCGTGCTTTGCTAATCATTGTTTGCAGTGTACCTGCTCCACTGATCACAGCATACATACACATTTGTTCGTCCAAAGTGTCCATCTTTCTTCAAGTTGTATTTTCTTGCTCGTTTTTCCTCTTTTTCTTTTTTCCAGTGGTTCTCAATCTTTTTTGGGTCATGACCAGGAGTCAATTTGAATTTTAATTACAGTGAACAGCATTTTTCCCAAATACAATTAAAAATGATTATTTTCCCCCGAAAGTCAATTACAATTAGGTTCTCAATAGACCCATTTCATGTGACGTATATGCATACTAAATTAGGTGCATGCGCGCGCAAACAACCGGAGAACTGCATTGTACTAGCAAAGTCACTTTCATGACGCTTCTAAAAACAGGGTGTTTTGGGGGCCTTCATGCATATGCATGACTAGGCGTGTCTGTAGACGCAGACTTCATGCCGCAGCTGATCACCATAGTGATTTTCTTTTGTTATTCACACACTCTTGTTATTGTTTTCAGCCAAAATATTGCACGTTACAGTAAAACACTTAGCTATTTAAGAGGCTATTGTAATTGTGAGTCCGACAAACGTTGCTTCAGGATGTGTTTGTGCAGCAGCAGCAGCGGAGTCAGTCTGTCAGCTGAGTCAGCTGTTTCAAACAGTCACCAGAGTGTTAAGCTGCTAAGTCACTTTCTTGTCATCCTCTCCTATTCTGACCCCAGTAATAGTCAATTTAAGGTGATAATCTTGTGTTTTATTTTACCGCTGCTTCACATTGGGTCACAAACACGTTGGATCATATGTAACGGCTACTAAAAGTGGAACTGATTGTGAACAATCACACTGTGCTTTGCATTATCTACATCATGGATTATCTATACACTGGATACTGAATGTAAATGTATTATCTGTGTATAAAGGGATTAGTGGTTAAGGAAGCAGGCTTGTAATTGTAGGGTCGCTGGTTCTAATCTCTCTGGTCCATCACTGTGGGATGTTGATCAGTCCCTCATATTGACCCTAACTGCTCTCCGGGTTCTACACCGTGGCTGCCCACTGCTTCTCAGGGAGGGGTTAAATGCAGAGAACATTTTGTGTATGTAGCTATACATATATGACAATAAAGTATACTGTATATTCTATATTAAACCACAGTGTTTGTTTTAGCTGTGAGGTAGTTTGAGAGGGAGGAGCTCACATTCTTATGTCGGGTAGGAGGAGCCAGGATTGTGAGAAGGAGGAGGAGTTTCCTCCTTATGACGTATTATAGACCCTTTGATTGTTTGTAAACATTGTGACGTGTTTTGTTGGGCGGGGCTTAGCCTGCAGGCAAACCACCATAGAAATATATATATATATAAATGCTAGATGACTTACCCGCGCTGTAAGTAGCAACGTGGCGGCCATCTTACCTCAGACAACTGGCCACGCTCATTACATCGATGTCAATGGTGCATTTATAATTTAAATAACCCTAACTTGCTCAATTTTCAACCAGCATCTTATGTCATACCTACGTATAATAAGGGTTTGTAGTAAGGCAAACCGTTTGTAAATCTGTCAATATTTCATCTAGTTAAGGGTATTTTTGTTTAAACTGATCACTCACCTTCCAATAGCAACCGTAGAGCGCGTCAGATTGTCTGAGGTAAGTAGGCCGCCACTTGCGTCATCTAGTGTTTTATATATACAGTATCTGTGCTTTAGCCAGCGGCGTTTCTTGTTTTTGCCTCCACGACGTGGGCCATTAAGGGGTCTATAGTGGGATAAACTATAATTATAAATAAATAAATAAATAAATAAATAAATAAATATAAAATTTTAACTTTAGCCCTGTATATGAGGCTAAAGGGACGTATATCACTGTAGCAAAACCATTATAAAGTGAAATTTTCATCATCAAAACACCTGGGACCCATTGGGATTGAAACAAAGTCTAATGCACACCATATTTTTAACATTGCACCTGAACAATTTTCTGTCACTTTCACAGCACACACTTACTGTTGTAGTTGTTAACCTTTTGCCGTTTTAATATCCATCACATATGTATACCTTCGTTCCAAAGTGTTAAAGCTGTCTCGCTCTCAGTTTTGGAAAAGTCCTCGTAGCTCAATCTTTAGTTTACCTGCAACAAAATGAGATCATGAATCACTTGGTGTTTCTCATCAGGAAACAGAGCAGCTCTCCTGCTCAGGGACTCACTGCTGGGAGGCTCTGATGGCAGCTTTCAGGTGGTTGATTATAAGGTGTCGTACCTGTGGTGTGTAACAGCAGGAGGGGTCAGCTTTTTGTATTTGTAACTAACACATTTAAGCTATGATAAAGTTTGTTTGCTAACAAAGTGGGAAACCATAATCACGGCTTTTCATCACATCTGTGAACAGACGCTCTTTTTAAAGAATAATTGAATTTCGCTTGACTGAACTCTCTGCATCAAAATTAATCCTAAATGAGAATTTTCCACGAGGACATTAAATGAACGTGTACCATGAATACAAGACGCTTTTGCAACTTTCTTTATGTAACTTTTTTTTTTTTTTTAACAGTAAACCGACATACAGAGTGCAAAAAGTCAGGTATCAAAATGAAGGGTTATATCTGGATGCAAACAAGCCCACACCCTTCCCCACCCAACCCATCCCACCCAGCCAGGCCAAGGAAATGACATGAATAAATGAAATCGAATAAATCAAATATAATTTAAAAAAAATACCACCTTCGTTAACTTATATGGAGGCATAGCAGACCCTTTTGTCCAAAGCGACGTACACCACCATCAGTTGGGGTCAAAGGTGCAGTCTGCAACTCTAATAAAAGGGACTTTTTGCTAAAGCTGTCACTATGTAAGAACAGCTTTACATCAAACTAGTAGTTTGTGTGAAAAAAAACAGGCTCATTGACTCGTCCTGCTGCTCCTGCAGCCTTTGGCAGATTGCCAGAATGCACCACAACGGAGCAAAAAGAACCAATCAGAGCCAGGATTGTGTTTGATGGACTGTCTGACAGCTGTTGCTCACAGGCCCCGCCCCTTTCCCAGAGCTAGAGAGCCGTCTTTTTTTACAGTGTATGGTCTGGAGGAGTAGAAGATGGAATTGGTGACTTTTCCGCTTGAAAGGTAATTACTGCTGTTTGATTTACATTATATTTGATTTGTAATTGTTACACTAGAACTCTGTAGTGCATATGTTGTTCATGTGCTCGCAGTAGCCTCCGTGTGGGCTGCTGTCAGTGACACTGTGTTGTTGCTGCTGCTACTGAGGTGTGTGCACATTGAGAGAGAGAAGCACTGCAGTAATGTGCTTTTAACAGAGCGTGTTATATTACTGTGATGTTGCTGTCGGACTAAAGTTAGCTTGTTAGCTCCTCTGAGGGAGGGACTTGGAAAGTTTGGAGGCAGGACAAGAAAGCAGTGGGGAGGGAGAGAGGGATCTAAGAGTTGCGGACTGCTCCTTTAAGGGACTTGGTCAACATCCCACAGTAATTGACCAGGTTAGATTCAGACACGTGACCCTCTGATTACATTACAAGACCGTTTCCTTAACCGTTACGCCACCGCCCCCGACATTAAAGATAATTATTATGTTTAAGGTTCACTGTCAGGCACTCACTTATTTAGAGACAGAATCCTTCCCATAAGTATCTTTGTCCTGTTATTTTTAAGTCTGGTACTATGGACTGTGTGCTTTAGTGTTATAGAGCAGTGGTCCCCAAGCAGGGGTACGTGTACCTCTAGGGGCACAGGAGCACATTGCGGGGGGTACTCGCAAAGATTTAACAATTAATTTAAGAATAATCAGGAAATATTCCTCGTTCTTTTTTTAGGCAATTTTTTTAAACAAATTCACCACAAACTAACAATTAAACTATTGCTTAATAAACAACTATAGTTTCTTGCAATTAGGGTTATTTAATGTTTGTCTGTTTGCCTACCTACCTACCTATGCTGTAAAGGCCATTTTATCACACTTCTGACAATATGACACAATAATTAGCTATTTGCTTAACATTGAAGTAATTGCGTGAAAGTTGGATGGTATTTAAAAAAAAAAAGCCACTTTAAATTACATTAATTGTTTTGAATTTATAGATTAAGCCTTAGGGAACCAATGTGTGAGACAGATATAGGGGTTTAGGAGAGTCCACTGTTACACAAATGAAAAAACATATGAATTTATGGAGAGAGTACTTATGATATGAAGAGGGGGTACACATGATTTGACCAAAATACAAACAGTTGCAACATGCACAATGTTGTTCTCAGGGTAAAATGGTTTTAAGTTTTTTTTTGCAAACACTATAGCATGGGGTGTCCAACTCATTTTTATTCAGGAGCCAAATAGGAGCCGTTCATCTTAAGTGGGCCCCCTATTTTAGGCTGGAAAATGAGTAATTTATTCGTTATTGTGCTCTAGTTTGCACTTCTACCTATACATAAATCATAAATATATATGGCGCTCATCAGTCCCAGTCTCTTCACTTTTAATTTATTTGATTTTTTGACCTGTTTTTATGTAATTTGGACAAATTATGTGGAATAATTTGAAGAAAATTGCAGGTATCGGGAAAAATTGAGATTTCTTTTTACAATTTGTGATTAAAAATGAGCCTAGCTAATATTGTAAAGTTTCATTGAAATTGTGTATTAATTTGGAGATATGTACAACTGAATTTGTTAGTTTAGAATTCATGGTTTCTGACTTTTTTTGCCCTCTCCTGCGGGCCAGATTCGGCCCCCAAGCCTTGAATTTGACACGTGTGCCTTAGCACAAACATTATTATTGTTACCATCAGGGAGATGTTATCTGATGACCAGTTGCATTAACACAGTCCATCTTTGATGCATACAATCATGTTGCTGCTGGAAAGATTTTCTCATTAAGGTTTAAACTGACCCCAATTGTATCACGTTACGACCTCAAAGGTCATATAGTAAACAATGGTGCCTGGTGTCTTGATTTATTTATTTATTCAACCAGGTTAAAACAACTGGAAATACATTTATGATGCAATTGTGAGTGTGTTAAAAAAGCGGCAGGTAAAGCATTACGGCTCAAAATATAACACAACAGCATTAAGAATTGCAGGGGGGAAAAAAGCCAAATACACACAAGGATAAGAACACGCTTTGATCTATAATTAGGGCTTTGAAAGTGATAGTTTTGAAGGAGCCACCATGGACAGCTCCTCTCGTGCACTTTTTCCAGGTGTCTCACTGCTAAACACACCTGATTGTTAAAGGCTGTTATCAGTCCTTTTAGAACTACCAGCCGAGAGCAGAAGAGAGGGAGTTTGGAAAGATGTTCTATTAATACCATACTACGGAAGCGTAGAGCTGCCACAGGTGAAAATATATTTTGGATCACTATTTTGTATGAACAGTAATTATATTGTACAAACATGGTATTATATTGTCGGAACAATATACTTGTTCTACTTGTACTGTGGCAGTTCTACGCTTCTGTACCATACACTCAAAATCTCACTACTAGTACCAGTAGACTGTAATCGACTAGTGCAGTGTTTCTCAAATGGAGGTAGGTGTACCCCTAGGGGTATGCAATGGCACTACAGGGGGTACTTGAAAGAAGACAGAGAGGAAAATGAACAAATAAAGTGTCAGTCTTGGTCCCACCCCATACGTGAGATGACTGAAAATGATAAAAACTATAGAAATATATATATTCGGGAGCCACTAAATCAGTGTTTTTCAACAATGGGGTCAGCTGGAATAAAAAAAAAAAAGACTTTTTTTAAACTTTTTTTCTAGTTCAACTAAAATGCAGTAAAATAATTAAAAAAAAAAAAAAAACAAAAATCTGAACTCGGAACATGATCAAAAACTAATTGAAAAAAGTCACGATCCACAAAATGGTTTGGGACCACTTCACTAACAGTAAATACTGTTTCATTCCACATATTTACAAAATGACCTTCTTTAAAATCATTATGATCTATTGTTGTTTTTTAATAGTTTTCTAAGCAAAATGTTGTAGAACAAAGGGGATACTTTCATTCAGTAGTAAGAGAAAGGGGATACTAGAGCCAAAAAAGTTGGAGAACCTCATTACTAGTAGTACTAGTAAAGCCAAAAGATTCACTAGTAGTACTGGTAGACAATGCAAATGAAGTAGGAGGGATTATAACCAAATCCAGCTCCCTGATTGGTCAAAAGCTAACGGATAGCCTGAATTAGCTTTTTCATCCCTCCTTATTAGCATATAAGGCCCACTACTGGTACTAGTGACACGTTTTGTTTCACTAGTAATGTGCACTAGTGAACAAAAAATGAGCAAATGAACTCCAAATGTGAGCACTAGTAGAGTTTATAATGATTAATATCACAATATTATATTTATACGAGAGCAGCTTTCCATGAAGGAGGACATGAAGGCTAATGGTGAGACAGTGGAGATGGAGGATCTGCTGTAGAAAGTCTAGAAGGGAAAATCCAAAATGAAGCTATCAGGCCTTCTGTATAAAGATAATCCAAGTGGTAGACATCTAAAACCTGCAGAACAGCAGCTCTCTAGGACCAGACTGGAGCTGGAATAAAGCTCATTTAAAACAACATTACTCAATATTTAATTCAGAAGGACTCCATGCCTCTATCAGGTTTATCATTGGAGCCCAATTTATGGAAATGTAAAATGTGATCTATTGCCTTGGTGCACATTATTCATTACTAGTACAGTGCCCGTCGGAAGTATGTATTCATATAGTGGGAGGAGCTTAATTAGAGTTGTCAATTACGGCCAAATGAGTATGTGTTTGAAGGTTGGATATACAAAGAGCTGTACATACTCTGTACTCGGTAGTCTTCTGAAGGGGTTTATTTGTGGGTGCAAAGTAAAATAGTGTGTGTGATTTTCCTGGTTTAATTCCTCAATTTTATTTTATTTTTTTGTTTGGTGTATTTTTCTGTAATGTATGTTTTTTGGAGTCATTACGTGTATTTTTTTTTTTTAATCTTTCAGTTGTCTTTTTGTGCTTTTTTTGTATAATTATTACTTTTTGTTGCCATTGTAGTGTGATTCTGGAGTCATTTTGTGTGTTTTTGTATATTTTTTGGTGTAGTTCTGTGCATTTCTGTTGTCATTTTGTGTATAAATATTTAGTTTTGTGTATTTTGAGTCATTTTCATGTTTTTGTTGTTGTTTGGTGTATTTTTCTGTAATATGTTTTTTATATTTTTGTGCATTTCTATTGTTTTGTGTACTTTTTTTTTATTTTACTCATTTAGTATATTTTAATTGTTATTATAAATAATGTGTGTGTGTGGCTACCTCCATCTCCTCCGTGGGTTATCGCTCACACACACACGCACGCGCGTCAGCTGGGCATAATCTGTCACAAGTTGTTGAGAGATAAAAAAAAAAGAGTCCTGGAAGTAGCTTAAAAAATAAAGGTTTTGCAACACCAAAGTCGCACTCTCTCTAAACGGCTCTGTGTGCGTTCAGCATGTACATCCCGGCACTCTCACACGCATCAGTGTGTGTAAGTGTGTGTGAAGTCCGTGACCCGCGATTTAAAGGAAGTTTGGGATCACGGGAATAATTTTAAATAACCATGAAATATTAATCGAAATAAGTTTTAGCAGTACAAAAACTTTTTTAACGACACAGTGACGTCATGGACCCGGAACCGGAAGTAGCGCGCTTATTACAGAGAAGGAGCAGTAATCTTAAAATTAAAATGAACGTTTTGCGACACCAAATTACTCCAAAATAACAAATGCACACACTTGTGGTATTTGGAAGCCCTTGACAAAGTTTAAGGTTGAACTCATACCGTGTCGGGGAGATATTCGCTCCACACACGCACGCACGCAGACGTTTTTTGCTTTATAGATAGATGACTTCCCATTGTTTGAATAGAGGTTCAGCACAGGCTGTGCTAGTCTAGCTTTCAGTTTGGGCACTCTTTTTCTTTTTTTTTTTTACCCAGTGCTTATCTTTCAGCATGACCAGTTATATATTTCATTTTGTAACCAAAACCAACTGTTACACATGGAAATTACGGCAAATTAAAAAAAACACATGCCTCTTTCACACAAATAACATGCACAAATCTCTTTTATTTTTAAAAATGTATTTATATTTGAGTGATGGGTTGAGCTTACTCAGTTTCTCATTTCACACCTTTCATTTGTTTCTCGCTAATTTAATGCCTATTTATTCACAGATTGAATTCATTATGGTAATATAATCTATGTTGTAAGGATCTTGTCTCGTGCTTCTTTCCTTGCTATAACTTCGTCACTGTGGAGCCATTTTACCAAAAAGTAAAGTATTTCTATTTCTGAATTTACCTTTTTTTCTCTTTCCCAGTGTGAAAGTGAGTGTGGGTTTTTTAACACCTATTCATCAGTACACAACTTTTAAAAGTGTTCACATAAATAGAATATCCCAGAGTTGTAAACTAAAGCCACTCTTTTTGTTTCCAGTGCGTGCATATATAGATGTATGTGCACGCATTCTGTACTTTGATAAGCATAAAGCCCAACCCTTCATTTCAACAGGCACATACCGTATGTAAAAAAGTTCTGTTGTTTTAATTAACACTGAATAACGTGTGTTTTGTTTGTTCCCTCTCCTCGTCCTTCACCTTTTACTCCCATTTTTCTTGCGCTCCTTTTAATTTAAGAGACTCGACTGGAACAGAGAACGAGCACACCACTGTGCATTTCAATTATCTATTGTGTGTATGCTTATTTTCATGCTTGGTACATTACCTTAAACCAGGGGTCTGCAACGTTTACTCTCAAAGGAGCCATTTAACCTCATCTCACCCCGAATAAAGTCCTCCTGGACTCGGAAAAATACCGCCTCAATGTAGACAATACAGTGTATTAAATTCTATACAGTTAAAATTATATAGAATAATGTTTGATTTAATTTGATTTGATCAAGTAAATGGCAACTTAAAAACAGTTTAAAATAAAATATAATGAATTGACATAAAAAAATAACAACAAAACCGTGTATTGCATCTTCAAATTCTCACGCATTTCAGTTTACATGAACACAGATTATATAAATAATATTTTTTATGTTAATGTATTTAATGTATTAATGCATGATCATGTGGTCAACACATGCTAATTGCTAATTTCTTGCCACACATAAAGCATGAATATTTAACTTTATGTTGCAGGAGATGAAGTAGGAAGGTGCACAACGTGATTTATTTATAAGTTAAGAAATTGTTATATCATGATTTTATTTTTCATTAATCATTAATAGCCTCTGTAAGAAAATAACTCTTTATTTCAGTATTTTTTTAAAGCTATATGGAGCCATGGCAAAGGACTCAAAGAGCCACATGAGGCTCCAGAGCCGCAGGTTGCAGACCCCTGCCTTAAACCATTGTGTTTTGATTTAAAAAAAAAAAGAGTGATACAAGGTAGGGCTGGGCGGTATGAGCAAACATTTATATTACAGCATTTTTCAAAATTCTATCGGTTTCATGGTGTATGACAAAAAAAATAGGCAGATTTGGACACGTTAATACAGCAACATCAGTCTGCATCATTTGAAGATGATCTATTGAGCGTCGTCCAGCAGGTCTGAAATCCTGAGTAGCGCTGTGTCACCACACTCTCATACGTGAACATTGTGCCATCACTGCGTAGATTACACATCTGATCAGCTGATTCTGGCCTGACGCTCTTTCCATTAACGCCACATCAGAGTTTGACGAAAACATCACTGAAGCAGTGCGTCCATAGCGCGCACAGCATCCTCTCTGCACCGCAGCGGCACCAGACTCCACAGACGCACAGCCACGGGTGTGCAACTTTACTCTGCATTTTCTTATTCAGTGGACGTTAATATTGACTATTGTTTTATTTCAATGATTTTATTATACTAGAAAGGTTAATTGGATTTGCATTTTTTTCCATCTCCGCTGTGTTTTGTGTCAACATTTACTGCACCTGATCTCTGCGTGTGTGTCTGCACCTGCTTGTCAGTTGTACTATTTTCCGGTGCTTAAACACCACCGCAAACAGTTCCAGATTTGATGAATTGCATTGCTCTCACTGCATTCATTTATTTGCAATTCCTCCCCCCATTTTTTTTGCCTTGTGAGATCCGCCTACTTGGATTGAGGGCGCATTGTGACGCGCACTCCTGATTCGCCTTATTAGTGCGTGGAGTGACGTTTGCACACGTTTTAATACCCCTAAACCTTTAGTGAATCTGCCCCTAATTGTAAAACATTTAATTTCTGCTGTTGTCATTATTTGTAAGAGATATTTTGTCGCTTTTCCACTAATGCCTGCTGGTATTAGACCCAGAATTGCCACTTTAGGATCTTTAGCTGGGTTTTGATGGAATACATTTTCAAGAGCTTCAAAAACATTGTCCAAAAATTGTCTCAGTTTTGTACATGCCCAAAAAATGTGAATATGGTTGCCTGTGTTTTATATTTTTTGTGTATGTTTCTTTTAATCATTTTCTTTGTTTACTTTGGGGGTCACTCAAAATTAGACCAGGGGCCGCATGTGGCCCCCAAGCCTCCTGTTGCCCTTGTCTGAGCTAGAGGTGATAAAATTAGCAATATATATATATATATATATATATATATATATATATTATTAATTAGTAATTATTAGGGATGTCCTGATACAACTTTGTCATTTCCGATATGATACCGATATTGCAGCCTAGCGTAATGGCCGATATCAGCATGAATCATACATACTTTTTTTTTGGATATACATTTTTTTCTCTCTCTTTTCTTTAATAAAATGTAATTATTACTTATTTTGTAGTTTGGAATGTTAGAAAAGGCTTGATAAAGCGATGTTACTCAAACAGAGAACAATAGTCAGCAACAGTTAATAATAAATGGGTCATACGACCCATTTATTATTAACCAATTGGTTACATACATTTTAACCTTCAAAATATTATCTACAGTATTCTACAATTGAATAATAATAATAAAAATGAATTGGAAAAAATTTTTTTAATTCGAATGCGATATCCGATATTCGTTTTCAGGCTAATATTGGACCGATATCCGATATCGGATTGGGACACCCCTAGACATTTCAGGAGACCCTGTTTAAATTACAGGCGACCCTACATGGGGCCACGACCCAAAGATTAATTTCTACGTCACCCTATGGCCATAGCTGGTGTTAACCTGGGAGACCTCAGCTCTTCATCCAGATGTTTTCAGTGGCACAGAGGCTTATGTCACATGGTGCTAAAGAGGTGCCATTCTGTGTGTGTGCGTGTGTGCGTGATTATGGCTGTAGTAGTGGCTGGTTTATCGAGAATAGGAGAAAACACTTAAAATAATGACAGTGAGGATTAATAACGCACAAAGATGATGATAATTACAATCATTGTCTTAGTTTTACATCCATCATTCATAGACTAAAGACTCTCAGGAGGCCATATTGTCTGCCACAGCATCAGTGTCATTTACATTTGAATATTTAACACTTATTGCATCAATCTACAACAAGGAAATTCAACACAATTTCAAAGAATATTACATTTACGTACATTATTTAAATTTTATTGCACTGAAGCATTCAGACTCTAGGCCATAGGTTGTTAAAAGGTAACATCTTCATGTTCAGCAGAAAGCCTGGCAACGAGGTGTGTCCTGATCCGATATCGAGAAATGAGTATCAGATTAATGAGGCACTGTACATCAAAAAACTCCAATATGAGCAGAGCTTAAAGGTCCCATGTCATGCTAGTTTTCACCCATCTCCATTTGTTCTAAGAACCCCAAAAACATAGTATTTGAGGTTTGTTTTCCCAAACTCGCCTGTTTTCTGGAGTTTTAGCTTCTGAAAAGTCACTTTCTGAGCAACTCTATACAAACAGGCTGATTTGCGGCCTACTTATGCATATTCATGAGTGGGCGTGTCTACAGACGGGACACTGACTTCCTCCTCCTTGCACGGTGACGTAGGGCTAGAGGACGGCCCGCCCTCCTCCCACCCACTTCGTAGCTGAGCTCATGCTGCTTTATAAACACGAGACAGAGCGTGGGGGCGGGGCGTTCACCGGTACATACATAGACTGTAGAAAATACATACATAGCACTGCGCGAAGGACGCTGAAATGCTCACCTTCATGGGCGGGGCTGTTTACATGTTAATCACGGCAGAGAGCTTCCTGGAGGCGCGGCTTCTCTCATCAAAGTGGGAACGTGTCATCACATTGGAGCGAGGTGTGGTGTAGTAGGAAAGGAGCAAATCACCCTCTAACCAACGATTGAGGGAATCAATGAAAAAAACACTTTGAGCATGTGTATGAAGCCCAAATAACACTTTTATGATGTTTAAAGCACAGAAAAGTCAATTTAGCTTAACATGGGCCCTTTAATTTGGGCCGGATCCTGCTGGAGCAAGAATCTTCAAACTCTTTCATTTTTTTTTTTTTTTTATTTGAGGTGAACTCTGATATAAGATAACCACATTCACAAAGGGGGTTAATGTCATTCTGTGGCACTTCATCAGTGTGTCGCCCTCCATTCAAACTTCAAACGTTTGTCTTTAGCAGGTAGAAATGGGCCGTGAGATGGGAAATAGGAACACGGCTCTGTCCTCGCTCCCTGCGGGGATAGAAATGAGATGCTGGTGGAGTCATTGGATGGTGACGTTGTATCTTAAAAGATGTTAGAAGGGCGTGCAATGACTGTCTAAGCCTGAAGACATCTGATTTAATCCCAGGAGTGTGACATCATTTGTCTGCATGCCTCTTGTCCTTTCTCTGCTTCTATAGTGTTCCTCTTTTTTTTTATGGTCAAATCACTATTTTCTCCTTTTTTTTCTCTCTCCCTCTTTCTTATTTCTCTTTTTTTTTTCAGTGCACACAAAAACACGTTTCAGGACACTGTGAATAACGCACTCATTCATGAAAGAAGCAAAGAGACTCCCACAGGTGTTGGTGTTCTCAGTAGCCTCACAACAGGGAGATTATTGGAAGAAAGACACTTACAGAAGGTAGATCTGCCGCACATCTATCCATACTCCTACGCTTATCCGTTGCCGGGTCGCGGGGGCAGCATCCCTTGCAGGGAAGCCCAGACTTACCTCTCCCCAGCTCCTCCAGGGGGATCCCGAGGTGTTCCCAGGCCAGCCGAGAGACATAGTCCCTCCAGCGTGTCCTGGGTCTTCCTCGAGGTCTCCTTCCGGAGGGACGTGTCCTGAACGCCTCACTAGGGAGCAGCCTAATTAGGTGCCCGAGCCATCTCATCTGGCTCTTCTCAATGCGGATCTACTACACATTATTATTGTAATATTAGAGGTGTTACTAAATGTCCAGTTTACTCTCTCATTTCAATCTGCTCATGTTCGTAACTGTCGCCTCAAAGGACGACTGTTGAATTTACAGCTTAAACAGAGCTTCCAGTGTCTGTACATTGTTCCATTTCCACAATGTCCCCCCTTTTCTTAAATGCTTACAGTAGGGGTCACCAAACTTTCTAAAACTGTGAGCTACTTCAAAGATACTAAATAATCATTTACAGTATCAATCGTGTCACCTCAAAGTGTCAAAATAAGGCCTATAGAACTAAATTAGCAGTCAATCTATTAAATAACTTCAAAAATGTGGGTTGATTATCTATGATATTTAGTTAAAAATGAAAATATTTCTATATTGTGGGGGTAAAAGCTACATTTGTACCTTTCAAAGTAGGTAAACCATTTATACAGTCTTGCAACAGCAAGTAATCACATTGGAGATGGTCTGGTTTTAGTTTTTTTAATTCTTATGTTCGGTTTCTGTTATATTTTTTTGCATTTTCTCAAATTTCGTTTGCTTACAAATACTTCTTTTTATTCACTGCTTTACTGCATAAATGTCACTGCTAATCTGCAGGGATTCGTCAACAGAAAAGCTAAAAACAAAGACCCACAGGAGGTCAGATAAATATACTTTGTTTAGATAAGATTTTTATCCCCAAAATACATTTATAAACATGTATTGTGTGGAATTGAGTGAGTGAGTGAGTGAGAAAGCGCTTATAAAGAGCTTATATAGAATCTAGTGGGATTCGCCACTATGTACTGTATGTGCAGCTGTGGGAATGATTATTTAGATTACTTCATTGGCCACGTTTACATAAGAGCTTTAATTCCTCTTTAAAGCAGATTAAAACTTAATTCCTCTTTAACCTGACCTTGTAAACACTTAATTCCTAATGCTAATTTAATTCCGAATGGAACTTAATTCCGAATTAGGTAGCTGGTTTATTCTGTTTACTAAGACCCGGTGACGGAGTAAATGCGTCCCCATGTCTCTGCACAGGCTGTAATATTACCAAGTTTATCATGGTAACGGTTGTTAGAGCTACTATCTTTGCCAGGGACCCACTATTTATTCCTGGTTATTGTTTTCCGGAGTTTTACTGGGCTTTTGTGGGCTTTTTCGTGGACCAAAGTATGTTATTGTCGAGCTGCTGCTTCAAAACTACAATCAAAATGAAGGTGAAAACAGTACTCATGTGTGGTGTTCTGTGTTACAGTAAACAATAAAAGGTTTGTTGTGTTTTTTTTTTTTTCCCCGATTGACGTGATTCGTCACGTTCGCCCCCTGTCCAATCAGAGCCTTCTCAACCCCCAGACCTAAAGCGGAATAAACCAGTTTTCCATGTAAACCTCAATACGGGAATAACAATTATATGAAGCAGAACACTTTAATTATAAAATAAATAATTCTGAATTAAAAAACATCATGTAACCGTGGCCATTAGTTTATCAAAACCACTCGACTGTTTTTTTATTCTAAAAAGCAACTAGTTTTTTACATTTCAAGCTCTAATTTTGAGTCTTAGTTACGAGTTCAGATTCATGATGTCGCGATTGGTTCAGACCTGATTTTTCTCAAAATTTCACTTATCAGTGATCAGGATTACTATTGCATCAATACATCATCAGTAGGGTAAAACTAACTTGTCTCACGACGGTCTAAACCCAGATCACTTCAGCTGGTAAACTGGATTTGTTCACTCAATATGGGAAGGCAGTGAAAAAAACAGCTTGGAGCAGCTTTACACAGATGTAGGAATCCAAGGTGTGGAAATATGTAAACATCACCACATGGTTGAACTGGAAAGCAGACAACTCTGTGATACTGAACAACGTGTTCTCTGTGCGAGCGACATAAAAATGTAGTTAAGACACGAGCCATGAGACGTGTGTGTGCATAACTCAGCCAGTACCTCTGCTAGTGGAGGATTCTGGGTCACATCTTGGCTCCATTCGCCTCAGCTCACCTCCGTCGGTGATTTTCCACACACTATGCCCACCATCCACTGTTTAAAGCAGTAATCAGAGTTTCTGTAACATATGTAAGAACAATTCATGCAGCAAGGACATCAGTATAAGACTCGGGGAAAAGCTCGCAGCACATTTGGAAGCTTTCACACCATCTGGATATCCAAGCAGTTCAGCCTCAAAACCAAGATCCAGCTGCACAATAGCAGGGTTGGAGTCAATTATAATTGGAATTGCGTAACTGGAAATATTGGTTGCTGTTGTCATCATAATTAAAATATAATTGAGTTCAGATAATTGACTTTGTAATTGTAATTGTCATGGAAATTCTATAGAACCTCTCGATTACAATTTAATTAAACGCAAACCTGTGGAAAAATTAATCCACGGGTAAATTGACAGAAAAAAAAAGGCTCAGACACTCACACCAAAAATATTTATACCAATATTTTAATTAATTAGGAAGCCTAACAATGTAACCAATAGATAAGAAACAAATTACATTGTAGATAATATTTTTCAGTGAAATTTACAACGGATTTAAGACTAAACTGACCCGTTTTTATAAGAGATGCTGACAGAAATCTAACACAAGAGGAAGGTTACATTTTATGGACTAATTTATTAAAAAATCAGTAATTGTCATTAATAGTAATTGTAATTGACTTTCAGGGGAAAGTAATAATTGTCATATTAATTGTAATTCGGAAAAATGCAAATTGAGTTGTAATTGACTTAAGACGTAATTGTAATTGAAAAATGTAATTGACCCCAACCCTGATGTTTAGTCAGTCCTGCTCTATGGCTCTTTATGCTGGCGAGTGCTTGAGAGCGACGTGAGAAGGATCAGTTCATTCCACTACTATGGGTGTCGCCAGAAGATTCATCTCATCTTTTGGAACAGAAAAATTCTCCAATGAGGACCTTTACAAAAACGCAGAGTGTCGCGATGGCTTGGACGTGTCGTCACCGTGGACCAGATCTGTATTCCATAAGTAGCCCTGAGATGGACCCCATTTGGGAATAAGGAAGCAAAGGGTGGCCAAAAACCACCTGGTGGAGAACTGTGCAAACTGCAAACCTATCGTGGGGCAAGGCACACAAGATCAGATGAAAGTAGAATATCTGAGCCTCATGTTCCACCGGGAACAAAGAGGATGAATTAAGTAAGTTTGTATGACCGCCATGGCTTTCGAGTCAAAGAGGGTTCCTGTAAAAGTTCTGACGGGACCTTTTTGTCCTCAGAAGTGTCGGCTCGGCACGTGCTCAGATGAATTTTTCCTGGTCCGTTGGATGTTTGGCTGGGATCAGATATTTTGACAAGATTCCTCTAAAAATGGTTTACTTTATCAAGTATAAAAGGATTACATTTTACAAACAATTTATTGAAGAAGTTGAAGAAAAAACAACAAAAAACTGTTATGTAAGCTCTCGATCAGTGTTTCTCAAATGGGGGTACGTGTACCCCTAGGTAGGGTAAGGTTGGGAACCACTGCACTAAATACTGTTTCATTCCACTTATTTGCAATGGGATTCTTTAAAAATGTGTGTTATCACTCATTCATTCCATCGTTATGCTTTATAGTTTATAATTTTGAGCAAAATGTTGTCGTTCGACCAAGGGGGTACTTGGATTCAGAAATATGAGAAGAGGGCATACTTGGACCAAAAAGTTTGAGAACCACTGCTCAAGATCACCAGCAAAAAACCAATGACTGAGTTTCACAGATAATTTTGAGCAACTGTCTGATTTGTTAAGTTTATCATTGATCACACCAAATTTGTTTGTGTACTTACAAACATTAATACTATCCCATATCCGGTTGATAAATGGTAATTGAACCTTTAAAAAAATGCATAAAATGTTATTTTTTAATTTTAGTTGCCTCTAACTGAAACGCTGGGGGCGTGTCAGTTAGAGGTGCTGGAACCATGCCCACTCGCGGGAAAAGACGCCGCCTCCATGTACTGTTTCTATGGGAGAGAGCAGTGTGAAAGTGGCTCCAGCGTCAATAGTGCTTCTCCCATTGGTTTTCCAAAAGTGCTCGGATTGGGCTAAACAAGGTGTCAGCGGAAAGGTTTGCTTCGCCCGAGTCCAAATATGTGCATCCCCCAGCTCCACAATTACATTATAAACGGTCAAATGGACTTTTACATGTTTTAAAGAATACATTTATGACCTATTTAGAAGAACATGGCTGAATCTGATTTACACGGTCTTTAAATAGTCCTAATTATTACATTTTGACTAAAACCAAGTTGCATTTTAGTGAAAAAAAAACTATGACCAAAACTAAATAAAAAATGTCTGTCAAAGATGCACCCTAGATGGTCTATCACAGTTCCTGTAATTCTCTCTCTGTAATGTTTAGTGATGCACATTTTTAAATTAGCATTTCTACTACTAATAATGTAATAACAGCATTAAATGATTAATATCCATGAATGAAAATTCCCAATAAATGACACTAGAAGAAGCAGAAATCTGATCAGGGATTTCAGTTTTTATATATATATATATATATATATATATATTTACATGTGATCTCACCTTTCCAGAGGTTGTATTCGATGCCCCCATCTTGTTTCTGCTTTGACTTTATGCACATCAGTTGTTCCAACTGTGTCATTTCAAGACGATTTGCGGATGCCGTTTTGATACGATTCATTAAACAAAAGCCTCTTTCACAGTTTGCACTGGATGATTGAAATGTAGCACAAATATCCACTGCTGTGAAACCTCCTTTAGCGCCTCACATCCAAATGTTGCAAGCACCATATCTGAGAATGTGCTGATTGACCTTGTTTAGGTTTTTGCTTCACTATGTACTTGAGTTCTGTATATTCACTGTTGATGGCCTCCATAAAATGTGGTGAAGAATAACCTCATAGTTCTTTGCCAGCGTAGCAATGCCTGTTGACTCAAAACTGATGTTTGAGCTCCATGCTTTGATATCCAATGCAGACCAATCCATGTATTCATCCTCTGGAAAACGAGCTTTCAAATGATGACAGATCTTATAAATAAAAAGCCTAAACCCACCAGCATTTCTGCTTTTGCAAAGCAATGTCTATCCAGCACAGTCGGGTTGCTTCTTTGAAAAGTAAAACAGAGTTGTACAAGCTTGCCCCAAACATCTCCCAGAGCATTGAACGTAACCCTAAACTTTGAATCAAATGTCTTTTTGGAGCAGTATTTCGCCAGTGGATCTGCTATCGCTGGATTCTCTCCTCTAGCACAGCGTAGTTCCTCAGAACAGCGTTCAAAGATTGGGGCTACGAAAGCCATCGCACTTTGCTCAGAGCCCTGAATGACAGTGTATCCTCATCAAGAATCTCTAGGCTAGGTCCTCCATTCTGCCCCTCCTCACGGTGGGCCGAGAGAATATACATTTCTATGAAAGGTTTCCACATATCGTATCAAAGGCACATCTTTCCAGCCATCAAGTCCTCTCTTTGGGCCACACAATGTTGTTCCGTTGGATCACCATTCTCTGCAAATCTGTCAGCTCGATGATAGCGTCAAACACAGTTTTACAGATCTTTTTTCCAAATTAGGTGGCTGGTTTATTCAGTTTTTAATTTCAAATTAAATAATTCCTCTGTCTTCCAAACAGTTAAAAACACTTAAAGCCGCTTTAAGTTAATTCAGGTCGTTTTGCGTCCCTATATGTAATACAGTAAATCCAGCGAGTTGTGCACTTTTATGTTAGAAGATAAAGTTGACCGTAGCTCAGTTGCTAGAGGGTTGTCTTCTGATTGAGTGGTTGTGGGTTCGATCCCAGTGCTATACCTGTCTATGTGTCAAAGTGTCCTTGGGCAAGACACTGAACCCTAAGTGGCTCCCAATGGTTGATTAGCACCTTGCATGATGGCAGCTCTGTCCCACTGGTGTGTGAATGGGTGAATGAGCTGATATTGTGAAGCGCTTTGGGACTACCTTCGTGGTTATAAAGCGTTCTATACATCAATCACCATTTATGTCTGTGCTCTGATCTAATATCAGGACATGCCAGGGTGGATTTTTTTTTTTTTAATATTGCACATATTCTCATTGAGCTCACAAATTAAAAGGTTAAAGTTTTGCTTCATCACATTTTTGGTATACTCATACTTTGTCTTATGATAGTGCATTTGTTGAACTGACAACACTGGTGCATTCATTCTTATGGTGAGTGGAATATTGTTTATCAGATCTTCAACTTGCTCTGGGCTGAGTTTCTTTTGTGTGAAAGCTCTTTTCTCTTCTCTCGATCTTTTGCGCTGTTCTGAAATAATAAATCTTTGGACGTTCCTATCTTGGGTCTTACGATTCCATCAATATTCAAAAGACTTTTCTTCTTAATGTGACGCTTGAGGTACTCCAACCTCCATTCAGTCCACACTTATCCCTCCGAAAACTCACTTATTACTTTGGCTTTGCAGCATGTTTTGTAGAGAAGCGTTTTCTTACTCAAAAAAATAAAGAATTTCACTCTCTTGGTAGTTGTAAAAGAGGTGAAACAGTTTCTCTTCGTACATACTCATTCCATCTCAAATGAACTGCATTTCTTCTTCTTTTTTACTTTGTCTTGGTGAGTGAATGTACCACCACCTGTTCATTTTGCCATAATACGGGGTTAGCAGCATTTCCCTCTTGTAAATCCATTGCTTCGCTAGCTATATGCTAATCCACACGGAGAACGGCAACACATACGCATGAAGCATTGTAAGTAGCATTGACTAGACATTGCTAGTTATTGCTTTTGTTGTTGTCACCGGTTTGATGTTCACAAAGAAGGCGGGGTTAGAGCGTGGTACACGTCAACAGCATTCTAGTCGACTGCCAAACAACTAGTAATAAAAATATCAGTAGAATTTGTTTTAAATAAATTTAAGTGCAATATATATTTTGTTATACTGTTGGGACTGACATCCATTTGATAATAACGTATAAATTGGTTCCTTAGATCAGTTTTTATGGATAGAAATAGTTCATTTTGTTTGGAACTCTGCAATAGTTTAACTTCTTTTTGCTAGTCCTAGAAGAGCAACACATATTTGGTAGAGATTGTCTAAAACGTCACTGTAAATCCCAAAGTGTAACATTAGGGCAGTCGACCTAATTTAGGAGCACCTGCTGCATCCTAGTGATAAAACCTGCTCACTTCCTGTTTATGGTCTACAACTACTACTAGTGTAATGACTGTCGAAATCTCTGCTGTACCTAAACTTCTTAAAGTTTTTTCATCTAGCCCCAATTTAGTGAGCGTCCTAATTCCTCACTTTGATTGAATTCAATCAAACCTTTCGTTACAAATCCAGTGCCCCTCTCATTCTACTGAAACAAAGTAGATTAAAAGTTAAATGTGCTTCTGCCAGCCAGGGTTAAATACCTGAGATGCCAAATCTACAGCTTCATTCGTGGCCCTATGTGGTCCCATCTTGCCATGACCATGACGGTATTTGTCTTGGTTTCTATGTGTTTTTGTTGGTATCAGCTGTCACTACATTGTTGTGATATTTTATGTAACATGGCACACAGTTTTCTGGCCTTTCATTGTGCACTAGTTATTGTTCAGCTCAGTCCGGCTAGCTTCGCTTATTAGTAGTTGCTCCTCTTGCAGGAGAGTAACCCAGTCTGCATGTTACAGACTGCTGGTAGCTCTCCTGCTTCAGGCACTCCCTAGAATATACAGTACAGTATAAAACAAGTGCAATTAATCACATGCACTACATCACTCACAGAGTCCACCCCTGAGTTCCCGTCACAACCTTTTCCCCAATCCTCTCTGCCTACCAACACATGCTAATATCACAGTCTACCTTCAGAAAAAAATCTGTGATGGCCAAACGGCGCCAGGAAATAAACGATACATATTCATAAGATAACTCATTCGGAACATGGCTGATAAAAGGTCTCGATCTAAAACAAAACCAGAGGAAATTAATAATGCTCTTTTATTTGATATAAGTCTTGATTCTGTGTGTTTGTGTGTGTGTGTGCTGGAGCTGCTCTGTGTAAAAAGACAACCATTGGAGGTTGTTAGATACATAAATAATTGTGTTGCTAATGATAGAGGCTCCATGTACATTGCACTGACACTAATGACTCCCATAGAGCATGAAACTACATCAGACTTAGTTTTGAGTAAATCATCAGAATGCTTTCCACGCGAGAAACACTTTGTGATGAGAAAAGAAGGCAATTCTTAACCGGCCTGTTCTCTCACCTCTGTGCACTCGGCCCATAGCAGTGTGAAGTCTTATATTGTGTCAGTCTCTCACTTCTGGAAACCTGTGTGAAGACACAAGAAAAGGTTTCAGATATGAGAACTGAAGAAACCTTGTGACCACTCGCGAATGTCATTGCTGCTATAGAGAAATATCTCAGCAGTATTGAACACTAACTTTTATCCACTTCAGATACTAATATTAGTACTGCAAAAAACAAACAAAACAACAACAATTACCTGAGTGTAAGTTATCATACATCACTAAAGTGGGATAATGAAGGTAATGTAGCTAATCAAATATTGCTACTTTGTGTTAGTTAGCTTCCTTTGTGCTTGGTTTGACACAATGTAAACAACTAATGAAATCTGTTGTTTTGTTATGAATCAGTGAAGTCCAAGCAGTTGCAAATTGACTTTTCTTATGTAGTGCATTTTTCGACACATGTAATCTAAGTCAATTTGGCAAATGGACATGGGTAGCTTGGGATTGGACCTCCAACCTTCCGATTAGAATCATCTCGCCATGCAACCTTGATACGTTCTTGTTAATGAACCTAATGTCAGTAGATGTACTGGCTCTTCAGACACCCTCTACTAGTGTGATCTATCCCCGACCTTTGTCTAGGTAGCTAATTCGGCTACTTTTTACCCCGATCTTGTTCCAGAGCCACCACTGCTTTGAAGATGTTCTTGGTGGTTCATTGTCTGCTGCCCACAGAATCCTAACTCCTATTAAGGCCTCTCTGGGCCTTACGAGAGAGCCACGGCTTCTCTCGGTCACGAACAAAAGAAATGGATCATTTTGTCTGATGTTTTAATATCCTGGAGCTGATGCCACTGTTGATTGTATCTGCAACTGGGTTACCGGAACTGGTCATGGTAGCTCCAATGTGCCTCTCAAAGACCTTTAAACAGCAGCTCAGGATAGGCTCCAAAGATCCCCTTTTCTGTTAAGTTTGCACGGGTCCACCAGCCCCCAAGTAAATATATTGGATGGGTTGGCAGGATGTCGTTTACTAACTGGATCAAGAACTTGAATCAGAGTGGCTCCAGTTTCCACAGTTCTGTCCATAGGGTTTTCTGTTCAGCAGCATGCTCCCCATTTGGTCTAGCTCCCTTGCTTACCCATTCCCACCATTCTATATAAGGTAAATGTCTTCCTCCTCTGCTGACACCTCAGCCTGTATGAGTCTGTCTCTCTGTTTTACCCCTAGCCTGTAGCAAAACAGCAAGGAAAGTGTGAAGGCTCACTTCTTTCCTGCCACCCTGCCTTTCCTTAGAGCCAAGGACCTAGGCTGCATCTGAATAATTCCTCCTATCCTCCTATCACCTTTCCTATCCACTTTTCCTTAATCCCCGGAAGTTTTTAAGTGGCGGTCATGATAAGGAGTGTTCAAATTCTCTTAAAGCTAAGGAAAGGAGGCTTGATGCTTCCTTTATAACCTCCTTTATTCAATTCAATTCAACTTTATTTGTATAGCACAGTTTACAACAGTCATCTCAATGCACTTATCAAAATATAAAATTCATAATAAGAAAGAAAAAAACAATCAAGATCCACATGAACAAGCATTTAGCGACAGTGGGAAGAAACAACTCCCTTTTAACAGGAAGAAATCTCCATTAGAACCAGGTTCAGAGGTGGCAGCCATCTGCTGTGACTGGTTGGGGTTATTGAACAGAAGGACCAACAGAACAGGATAGAGAGATAGAACATCAGAGTGTCCCAGACTGGTTGAGCCGTGAACCACAGATCAGGAACTGCCATTATGAACTTGGAAGGTGATTGTAGGCAACCATTCTCTTTCAGTTTCACTTTTATTCTTTGTAGCCTGGTAGCCTCTTTTCCTTTGATTTACATTCCGACCTTGTGATTTTTCATTTTATATCAGTATTTAGAGGCACAGGTGAAAGTGTTCTAAATTTGCTTTGAGTAGTCCATTTTGGGAAATGTGTAGTTTTTTCACCACAGCAGACGCCACTAACCTTCTCGATTATTACGTCACCTAGTGGAAGTGTGTCTGATTGTCAAAACAATGTGATGGCCTTTCCCTAACTCCTTTAGGAAGTCTCCTAACACTTTTCCTTAACCCTATGACGTTACCCATGGGGTTAAGGAAAAGTGGATAGGAAAGGAGATAGGAGGAACTATTCAGACTTGTGCCTGTGTGTATTTGTCTGTGTGGCTGATGCGTGCCCTGTGTGTGTGTGTGTGATGCTGCTGGCACCTCCGGTCCACTCTGAGGTTTTTGTTCACCAATGAAGAGCAGCAGTGATTAGCATTAAAGCAATAGTAGGAATTTATCAAATAATAAAATACCTGAGAATTTTTTAATCTTTATTGTTTCTTTCCGACCTGATACCAAATGGTTCACAGACTGGTACTGGTCTGTGGTCCACTGGTTGACTGCATTACATTGCCCTCTTTGCTTTTTATTTACCATCTTCATGGAGCAGTATGACAGCCGTTAAATATGGTCTTTTTGGAGCCATTTGGTTTTTTTTTTTAAACATGGTCTGATGTTTTTCAATTGAATTCTCAAACCTGCTCTGCGCCCTCATCTGTTTTTGTTCAGTTTCTGTATTCTGTTGTGAAAATGGAGTCTGACTCACACTTTTCGCACTCACTCCCTTGTAATAGGCTCATCTTTCCATTTTTGCCCTGCTCTCTCTATCTTCCATGAGTGAATAAAGCAGCTAATGGTGCATGGAAATGGTGGCAGCATAGTCAGGTCTGTGGACTCAGTCTTGCAATATGTAAGTGAAAGCACACATTTTTTGAAGGATGAGAGGACCTCGCAGTTTCTCTCATCTCATTAGTTCTTTGTTTGGCCTCGTATAGCAGCCTGATGACCAGTGTGTGAGCAGCTGAAAAGGCTGTTTAACAATAACACCTGTGTTATTTTACCTAACTTTTAGTTTTTCATCTCAGCGTTGTTGGTATGTTATTGATTCTGGCCTCAGGTAGCTTTGCTTTGGATTGATTGTGTCCACAGGGTGATTTTGGACACTTGAGCTGACATGACGGAAGATGTCCTGTCATGTCATGTCATGTCATGTCATGACATGACATGACATGACAGGACATCTTCCTGCCTCTGCTCCTAGTAATTATGACAGAATATGTCTGTTTGCCCTCAGGTGTATATCCGCATACTGGACAATGAGTGGAATGTGTACCGGCGATACACCGAGTTCAGGGAGCTGCACAACCTCCTGAGAGCTAAGTTTCCCCAAGTGGACACCTTCAACTTTCCACCCAAGAAAGCTATCGGAAACAAGGTGAGCTGTGAGAACCAACACCTTTTCACTTTTTGTTCAATGTTAATATAGTAGTAACATATATTATATAGTATATAACACTCATGGTTCATTTCCCCAAACTTGCCTGTTTTCTGAAGTTTTAGTCTTGTGAAAAGTCACTTTCATGACACTTCTAAAAACAGGCTGTTTTGGGACCTTCATGCATATGAATGAGTGGGCGTGTCTGTAGACGCAGACTTCATGCCACAGCTGACCACCATAGCGATTTTCTTTTGCTATCCACACACTCTTGTTATTGTTTTCAGCCAAAAAACTGCACATTACAGTGAAACACATGGCTATTTAAGAGGCTATTGTGATTGTGAGTCCGACAAACGCTGCTTCAGGGTGTGTGTGTGTGCGTGTGTGTGTTTATCATCTGAGTCAGTTGTTTCAAACACTCACCGGAGTGTTAAGCTTCGATGTCACTTTCTCGTCATCTTCACATATTCAAACCACAGGAATAGTCAATTCAAGATGACAATCATTTGTTTTGTCTAACCGCTGCGTCGCAATGGGTCACCTTATGACGTATTATTGGGGCCAGAAAATCCAACTCGCCCGTTTGGAGCTGATTTTTTACAAAATGTGGAATAACAAGGGAGGGAGGAAACAGAACTTTTTCCAACTGTAGCCCTCTGAATTAGGCTAAAGGAATGTGTATCACTGTAGCAAAACCATAATGAAGTGAATTTTTCATAATACTGCCCCTTTAAGATGCATTTAGATGTCCCTTATGTCTTGAATACATAGTGCAAATTTAACTACTGAATGGATCAGTTTGTTATCCTGTCAGATGGAAACAGTTGTTTGAAATAAAAAGGAAGCAGCCCTTGTTTTCAGAAATAAACAAAATAGACCTGTTTTTTAACATCAGCAGCGTATGTGCTAATAATAATAATAACTGCCAAAAATTGGTCAGATATTCGTAGTTATCTGGATCAGTGATCCTGATCATTCACACATAAGGTTTGAAAGAAATTTCTGTCACCATTAACAACAATACAGTAGAACGAAATGTATGGAAATATTTATTAAATTTTCGAAAAACCGTGATGAAATGCGCAATCCGGAACTGATCCAAATGAAACATTCTGGAGTAATTGAGGAACCAAGCCAACATGACTGAGTCAAATTTCATGAAGAAATTATTATTAAAGAATTGTGATTTGAGACTTTTAGAAATGTCATCAATGATTAATCCAGATCACCTCAAAAATGTAATGGAATCTTCCATGGTATAAGGTCTATCTTTGGTTAAGTGGTTTTGACAAATTCCTGCTAACAGACACACAAAGAAATAATAACTGTCCTCCTTGGCAGAGGTAATGATAATATCCATCTTGTTTTGGCACAAATGTTGCAAACCCCCATTCTGTCTTATTTTCTTATAGGCTCATGTTATTATGCGCTTTATTATTTGGGTTTAAAGGGCCTGCTCATTTGCCCCGCCCCCGGCCTGGCTCTGATTTGTTCCGCTAGTGGTTAACACGTACCGCACCATGTTTTTTCAGTGAGAAGTGGTCATGTGACCAGGTATGTCACGTTCTGTGATGTGTATTTGTGGAAAAAAGTGTTTCCATTGCACTTTTGCAACACATTTCAATATGGAAACATCTGAAAAACCTCCTCATGAAAGCGTAAAAACTTTTTAGTGATTTTTGAGTACTTTTTCAAAATTCAGGTGTTTCAATTACCAGTTTTTATTGCGCTAATTAGATTTTGCACATCTCCAAGGGTAACGGAAAGCCAACTAGTGTGACCAATGGGAGCGACAGCATTAAAGCTTTGCCACATCCATGCCACACCACCACATATTATGATTTCTAATTATACTGTAATAAAACTCCACATGTAAACAGTTTTTTTTTTTTTAAACCTGGGGACAACAGTCTTCGTCTTTCACTGCTGCGTGTCGTTTTTTTCCTCCACCGACTGTTAAAAGTCTTGTTAATGTCTCAGGGCTCAGGTAAAAGGTGTGACGTGTGTTTGCTGATGCAAGGTGTTCTGCTCTTGAGTTTTCATGAGTTTGCATTGTTACAACCTGAATGTAATGCATTGCAGATCACAATACACAGAGCTGTCACTGCTGTGTGTAGTCAGAGGTGCATTTCAATCATTGTGCATACCAAAAGAAGATAATGAAAGTCGTTGGTCACAGCCTTATTTAATTTTATTTTTTTCCCTTCTGTTGTTGTCGTTCTACTTGAGCTGCATTCATTATTCTGCACCCCTTTGAGATTCCTTGTTATGTGTTTTGCTCCCTTATTAGTTGGATGTCGTGTCCTCCTCCTTCCTTTACACACATCACCTTTGTGTGTTTGTCATTATGTTCTCTTGTTGTTATTTTTGAATAAAGCAATTTTGCACACACAACAAACAAAATCCCCGAGGTGTCTTTCCTCTTCCCGTGCAGTTTCTGGTTTCTTCAACGTTTTTCTTTGCAAACATACAGGACTTACTGTATCCAAATGGTCACTCATAAATAGAAAGCTGCTTGTCAGCTGGAGGCTTGTGGGTCGAGATTTTTGTTGGATTGAGCATTTTTTTACTAAGAACATCTTGCCAGGAAAAGAAAGACGTCCATCATGCTCAACAATGCTGTTCTAAAGGGTAGCTGTAGTTCATTTTAACTGTAACACTAACCAGAAGATCATAATGTTAAAGGTTTCGTCTGGTTATTTTCTTTAAAAGTCTTTTTAGAGCTGCCGTGGCTGTTCAGGTGCACAGCAAAAGCTCCCAGTAACAGCTTCAGACACAGAAGTAATTCACAATCTTGTGTTGTTCATGGTAAAAAATAAAACAATATGAAATAACATGTAAATTTAATATATATATATATATATATATATATATATATATATATATATATATATATATATTAACACAACCACCCTAATAAAGAGGGAAATCAAAGAAATCAGGCAGGACCTAATGTAAACCTTGCACTGGAATCGACAACTTGGGGTCACATCCTGCCAAAAATGGCTGCTCCCCCATGGATCATAATTAAGATATACATGTGTTCAAAAAAATACTTCAAATGTGTTGTTTGTGTTTAAAAAAATAAAAATAATAATAATTAATGCACTTATTATATTTTCTGGTAACACATTGAATGTCGCCTTTTAATTGAATGAATAGCACGTTCTTTAGATTCAACAGAGTTTGGGGACATTAATCATATTTCCACTCTTTTATAAACAGAGCATGAACTTATTTCCCTGTCAAACATTACATTCATTCAGTTTTTTTTTTTTTTTTTTTTTTCAAAATAGTTGAATTGTGTCAAAAATATTCATGCAAACAAGTTGAATTGGAATTTGTTTTCCAGTGGAATTCATAACCATCAATTTATTACCTCATCTGGAATTGGGAAACATTTTTGATTTTTAATATTAGTACATTTATAAAACTATTGCAGATGGCTAAATTGAGGTTAATCTAACAAGCCACTTGCTCCCTTTTCAATTCAATTCAACTTTATTTGTGTCGCGCAATTTACAACAAGTTTTCAGATAATCTATTTCCTCAGTTTTCTGACATGAACTGCTCCAGTGAGGCCTTAAGTTCCGGACAGAGGAGGAATGAGGGAGCAGGTTCTGATAAGCACCAGGGAGACTGTGTGCGTGTGTCTGCGTGTGGGTGTCAGTGAGCGTGTATAGCATAAGCGACAAAAGTCTAACTAGTATATGTGTTCTAGAAATTAGGGGTTACGCTGTGTGTGTCAGATACTGCAGTTTCTATCCAGTGGAGTACGCTGCCAGAGTGTGTACTCTATGTGCCTCTGTAATCAGCAACGCTTCCA
Source organism: Gouania willdenowi (assembly GCF_900634775.1). Lineage (NCBI taxonomy): Eukaryota > Metazoa > Chordata > Actinopteri > Blenniiformes > Gobiesocidae > Gouania > Gouania willdenowi. Next base: position 18,691,750 of record NC_041062.1, read on the forward strand.
GGAGTTTTGCTATTATTTGTTGTTATTTGGATCCAGCCTGTGTCCGTTTTTGACTCTCTGATGGCCGCAGTGAGGACTCTCTTCTTCAGTTATTTCACTTAAACAGAAAGTCTGCAAGTTCAAATTGGTCCAAGTCATGTTTAAACTGCTTGACTAAGTGTTTAACGGACTGTTTATTATGGGATAACCATCTAAATGTGTTGTCTTATTGCTTTTTGAATTGCTATCTATTCAGTCATGGTTTAAGTGCTTGAAATATTCAGTAGGTTGAGATATATTGGGCTGTTAACGAGTGGTGGTACAAATGTTTTCAGTTTAACGTCCTTGCTTTTCTTATTTGCATAAATCTTTTCTACATTGTTGTAAAACAAATAAAAAGGAGAAAAAAAACTAGGACCGATAACATAGATAATAACAAGAGCACAAACCTCCGCCAAGCGCCTAATCTACTCTTTGCCAGATATTCAAATTTATGTGGATCAGTGATCCTGATCATGACACCATGATCATTTACATATTAACGTCTTCTAAGTCATTTCTTTGCTGTCGTATGATCTTAGCAGGAAGTGAATGACCATAGGAGGGCAAAAGAAAAAAATAGAATTAAATATATAGACTGTCTTGAGATTCATGCCAACCACAATGTGTGTAACATAATCAACTAGAATATTTGCATTTCCTGAAGAAAATGCAGTGAGGATGCAGGTGCTGGACTGCGTCGCACAGCATTAGCATTAATTTGCATTAGCATTAACTAACATCAATGTTAGCATTAGCTAATATTAGCATTCGCATTAATTTGCATTAGCATTAACTAGCATCAATGTTAGCATTAGCTAATATTAGCATTCGCATAGCATTTGCATAGCATTCGCACAGCAGTCGCACAGCATTCGCATAGCATTCGCATAGCGTTATACTTAGCTAGCATGAGCCTGGCATTAGCCTAGCAACAGCGTTAACCTAGCATTATCACGATCATTAGCCTAGCACTAGCATTAACCTAACATTAGCCTAGCATTAACCTAGCATTGGCCTAGCATTAGCATTAGCAATAACCTAACAATAGCCTAGCATTAGCCTAGCATTGGCATTAACCTAGCATTGGCATTAACCTAGCATTCGCACAGCAGTCGCACAGCATTCGCATAGCATTCGCATAGCGTTATACTTAGCTAGCATGAGCCTGGCATTAGCCTAGCAACAGCGTTAACCTAGCATTATCACGATCATTAGCCTAGCACTAGCATTAACCTAACATTAGCCTAGCATTAACCTAGCATTGGCCTAGCATTAGCATTAGCAATAACCTAACAATAGCCTAGCATTAGCCTAGCATTGGCATTAACCTAGCATTGGCATTAACCTAGCATTGGCATTAACCTAGCATTGGCATTAACCTAGCATTAGCTAAGCATTAACCGAGCAATAACTGAGCATTAGCAATAAGGTTGAAAAAATTTTAAATGGGTTGAAGACAGTAGCTGAACATGTTAAAGGTTGATTGGTCAAAATAGGTTGAAGAATGGCTGGGGATGAAGGGCTTAAAAATTGAAAAAGAAATATTTGCCTCCATGCATCCTCGTTAATTATAATAATTGATAATGTTGACGACAAAAATGTGCGTTGACACGTCATTAAATTCATGATAAAATCAGGCCGGCGGCCACTTTCTGCTTCATTTTTGCTGCAGTACCATACATGAACTGCTGGGTGCAGTGTCACTTCACCATTTACATTGTGAAGAAGAATTGCCCAACAGAAGAAGACGACGGTCACATGACTCAAGCGCTAAAAAATTACTTGTATTTTTAAAAGAACAACAAATGAATTCATATATTTTTTGTACATTCACTGTGTTTTATGGCACTTAAAATGTTTGTATATTATGAACATTATATTAAAAATTAAATTTTTTTTAATGAATTTGGGGAAACTGTAATGCAAGGTTTTGACCACTAGGAGGGGGAATGCTCCCCGTACCTCCCGCAAACTCCACCTATGATTGGAACTTATGACTAGAACATGCAATGTGCAAAGTCACCAGCAGGAGGTGTTGTAGAACTAGCTCAAAAAGCAGAACACAGGGATTATTTTTTTTTTTTAAACTGATCCCAAATTCAGAATATTGATCCAGATCTTCCCTATTATATCATCCATCCATTTTCCAACGCGCTTGCTTCTTTTTCTGGAACGCGTGGGGTTTGATGGCCCCAGCTGTCATCAGGCATGAGATAAGGTTACACCCTGGACAGAGCACCAGTCCTTTGCAGCCTATTATATATTTATATATAGTATCTCCTAAAAATGTAATAAAACTCCATCTATTAGTTTTTTAGTTAGATTGGTTACAGACAACCAAATGAAATAACGCCAGTGAAAACAGAAGAAACAAACCTGTGGAGTTCTTGCCGATTTGTTGTCAAACACTTTAAGGTTGCTCAGAGCTCATCGATAACCAAGTCTCCATCATAAAAACGGTCCAACACAATCAGTGTTGCTCTGATACCCTTTTCTTGTCCCGATGCCAGTACAGATACCCAGCTACATAGTATCGGCCGATGCTGAACTGAACACATAACCATACGTGTTTTCTGTGATCAGGAGTCAGGACAGCAGTGAGATTTGGCAGAGAGAAAAACACAAGGCCTTGTGTTTGAATAAGAGTATTTGCCGATATTTTTTAGTACTGTATTGGGTCGGCACAGCATTAATTACAATGCTGTGTATAGTAACTGTACCACTTTATGAACTACGGACTCTTGGAATGGTTATCTGGATATAAGGCCTTGATGTGAAAGGACAAATGACTCATCATACATCATCAAGTATCTATTATTAACCATCGTTGTATACGGCACAATGTAAATTGTGACCTACACATGTATTGGGATACTTTATGTGTAGACCTTTTAACTTGACCAAAACTATGACAAAATTGTGTTATCACGTCTACATATTCAGGTTTCTGCAAAGAAATTTGTGTTGGGAATTAAAGTGTTTTCTATTCACGACAGTGTAAGTAAACTCATTGTCGTGATGAAGCACCCAGCTCTCATCGTGCCACAGTTCAGGTTGTTGGTGCCAGATCATCATCTTCAGATGATTCACAGTGTTGCAGAAAGACTCCGTGTTCACAGACTGATACCAGTTAGCAAGGCCACAGTACACAACTCTAAATGTTACACACACAGCTACCATTGCTTTGCTAAACATGCTTTGTGCGTTTGGAGAAATAGTCTGCATTGCAAAGTATGTTTTATTCATTACTATTTAAGAAGTTGTTCAAAATTTCATGCTAACGTACTATGCACTACAAACTCAATGAGTATATACTGCCTACTCTATACTATAAGTATGATTAGGATGATGACCGTTCCCACTGAAGTTTACTTCCATGTTTCCCAAGATGCATTTCTAGCCTACAATGATAAAACCTGAAACATTTTAAGTGAGAAAGTGACCAAGTAGAATATCAACAGGTGGTCATTTGATCCATAAATCTCACAGAAACAACACAGAATTCATTCTGTCATTTCTGAGATTTTCGGAGACCCGCCATTATGCTACTTGCTAAAGTTCCGGTTAGAGGTATAGAAGACAATTTTCCTAAAGTTTAGAAAAGAAACCCTCTAAAGAAACACTCTACCTGCTCAAGAGGGAATGCCTACGTATTTGAGAGAGCGTGCACGAGCCCTGTTTTCCTCGTGCACAGCTCCGTTTACAAGTTGGAGTCGGCATTGCTCATACAAACTTACCTTCCAAAAGAAGAATTGTTCCCACTATGTCAGACTCACCACCGGTAAGTGAAAATCCATTTTCAAAGAAACCGGAGTGCACCAGGCACAAGTACGTACGACGGCATTATGTAAACATATTATCAGAATGATTGACAATTAGGAGGTCTTGATGATCCACCTGGAAGTTGAAGCCAAAATAACATTGTCCATAATACCTTTAACTTCAAAACAAGCGCCGTATATCCAAAAGTTATAAAAAAAACTAGTGGAAGAAGAGATGCTTTTGTTTTGAAAAGATGATGTTTGAGTTTTAGCTTGAAGCTGGCCCCAGGACAATTTTACATTCCACTCGCAATTCCTCATGGGGCGGTTGAGTATGACTCGTGTGCCCACCATGCCTACTGAAAATATGACTTGATATAATATACATTTGGGTGTTTCTCACATATTAATTTCATACTATCTAATGTGAACGCACTACATACTAATTTTGTCGTCAAACTTAGTATGAATAGTATATTATGCCATTTCCAACATGACCATTGTCAATATCTCCTTGTATATGGTGTACCTTTCTACCTTTGTAACAGTAGTAGTAGCTGTGTCATTATTCTCTTAGTATGTCTTTATTCAAAGACAATTCTCATAGTTTTTTTTTGGATATGAACATTTGGTGACACTTTACTTGAAGTTTTATACATAAAGGCTGACATTGCCTTGTCATTAGCATGAATAAGGTTTAATGAAGGCTGTCATTAAGTGTAACTCTTCGTTACCCTAACCCTAACCCTAAGCACGAACCCTAACTTTAACCCTAACCCCAACCTTTTTTATTATTTTATTTTATTTTATTTTATTTTATTTTCTTATATTATTAAAAAAAAATATTTTAAAAACAAAGTATTTGTTGTTTTTTAAAAAAAAATTTTTTAAAGTTTTTTTGATTTTTAAAGGTTTTACCTAAAAAAATAAAAATAAATAAATAAATAAATAATAATAAAAAAAACCTAACCCTACCTAACCCCACTAGATCCCTCCACCTAACCCAAAAAATGCCAACATCGCTCTAATGGTTTCACAATTTAGCAAACAACACTTAATGACAGCCTTCATCACACCTTGTTCATGCTAAAGACAAATAATGACAGCGTAATGTAAACTTTATGTATAAAACTTAACCTCTTAAAGAGGAACTAAATTCTCCCTAGTGGAGAATTTAAAAAAAGCCTTAATTAGGGGCAGGGCTGCTGGAGCTGTTAAGACACGCCCAGTCTATACTACAAAATGTTCAAAGAACAATCTCTGCTATGCTAATTTCTAACTACCTTCCTAATACTCACTATACATCTCTATTCACAATTCTCTCAATCTAACCTACTCGCCACAGGAAGGGGCGGGGCCAACAGTCACCCAAACGTCACAAACCACCATTCTCAACCAATAGCAAAATTAGATTTTAATAGTCTGGTTTCCACCAATAGAGGGCAGTCACTCTTTAATACTTTAACAAAAAAGACTATAGCAGTGTTGCTCAAATGAGGGTGTGCAATGCCACTACAGGGGGTACTTGAAAGAGAGAGTGAGTGGAAAATTAACAAATGAAACCATTAACAATATAGGATTTTTATAATGATTATTTTTAATGAAAAGTTATCATCATAATAATGATGATTGGAAATGATGTTGATTAAAAAAAACCTTCTAGAAATAAATCTATTCAGGAGGCACTAAATACGGTTTCATTCCGCTTATTTACAAAATGTTATTCTGTGTGTGTTATCAATCATTCATTCCATCATTCTGCTTTATTACTTTTTATTGTTTGCGTGTGTGTGTGTGTGTGTTTGTCTGTTTGTGTACACGATAATGTGAAAAGTTATGAAGGGATTTTGATGAAATTTTCAGGAAATGTTGATAATGGGACAAGAAACAGCTGATTAAATTTTGGTGATGTTCTGGCTACCAAAAGAAAATATATGGATATATATATATCATCATTTCCCATCCACACTGTGGAACTCGTGGTAAACATTGTTTTAGAACACTGATGATGTCATCAACAGTAATATCATCAGTGTTCCAGTTCTAATTGATGATGTCATCAGTTAGAACACACACACAACCAGACTGACCAACATATTTCCGATTCATATTGTTTTGGAACAGTGTCTCCATGGAGATGTACAGATCCGATCGGCCGTTTTCTGCACTAAACGAGCGTGAGTTTATAGTTGTTTATTCATTAGTATTCTGAGTAAAATGTTGTAGTCAGACAAAGGTGGTACTTGAGCTAAAAAAGTTAGAGAACCACTGGACTATAGGATCATTCAACAACACTACTTCATACCAGGTAATACATAGAGTTAAGTGGTTTTGGGATTTAGTTACTCTTAAAGAGATTTGTACATTTCTATTTAAAGCCATTATTTCCGAAGCTTCAGAGCAGTGCACACCCTTTGATTTCACATCACTGACTGTAAATGTGGCATATTCACGTGTAAAGGCAGTCACGCAAGCCAAGCAGCTTCGATTAATGAGCGCGATCACCTTGGAGGCAAACATTCCCAAAGGACTAGACAGTTAACAATCATCCTCACATCCTTACAGCTTAGCTCATGTGTCATATTAGTGCTGTGATGGTGGTAACGCTCTCCCAGGTGGGAGACAAGCAGGACACTTATATAAAAACTCTCCAAGAAGTCAGGCGAGTGTTAGGTTACATGTGATGGGTATGTATAAAACCCTACTCCACATGTGCCTTCGCTACATAATCCCAGGCATAGCCGATGCTTTCTGACAAATTCACGTGTGCTTCTCTCCGACCTGCCAATCGTTCAGCAAAGCACCCGTGTGCTCTGTTAACAGGCATGAAACTGAGAGTTCCTGGCATGTAATAAAGTCAGCAAAGGTATGTGTTCCCACGATTCCCCCTGCTAAGAGATCTCACAGCTGGAGGGTTTCATCCTTAGCAGAACAAGCCTCGACAAAGCAGATATTCACGGTTCAGTTAAAGAGCTTTTGAAGGGCTCTCCGTTTCTCTCACATGCATCACAACATGTAGCACACGTCTAATGTTTTTCCATCATTAGCCTCGTATGTATATGGATTTGTGCATGAGTGGATATGCGGGTATCAAAGTTAGCTCTGTGTTTCTCTACTTTCGTTGATAGAAGCAGCCTAGAATAAAGAAGGAAGAAAAACAGTCGTGATGAGGAATAAAAAGCAGAGAATGACTGAAACAGATGAACACATCATAGCTTTTTAATGTTTTACTCAACGATATTCAGTAAACAAGCTGCAGTTTGAAAGTGTTGTATGTGATTGCTCCAGTGTGCGTGCATGAATGACATTTTGGGGGTCTGTAGATGAAAACCTACCTTTTAAGCCAGGCTATTGGACTCAAAACGCCACTCACTTTGTTTTTGTTTTGTTCTTCTTGTTGCGTACTTGTTAAAATCACTACTCTGTTTTTCGTGAAGGGATCGGGCTGAAATTTGGTAAGTATAATCTATGAATGTGTACACATCGATGCTCGAAGCCCGATTTTTGCCCCGGGGGGGGCCCAAAAGAAGAAAAAAAAACGAAAGTTGATTACTCATTTATTTGCGAGTCAAATATTTCGATGGTTGGTGGTGCCGAATCATTGGCACATACCAATATATAAATGGGGTCCATTACTTTGTATGTGCCACAGGAACGCCAGGGGGCCCCATTTTTCAAATGTCTACTCCTTCGTTAATGCTTGTTGAATCGGACTGTAATTTGACATGGATATTCTATATGCGGATGTCAACAGCCTCTCGGAGACCTTTACCAGTAATTTCTAAATTTATCGGCACATAGTCGTGTGATATGTTGTTTCAAAGGCAATTCAATGTAGATTACAGTTTTACGTTGCACAATTTCATTTGTTTTACTCGGTGGAACCGAGTCATTTGACTGAATCTTCGGTAACGTGGTACGTGCGATTCGGCAAGGAGACGTTCTCCGGGCCTGGCTGTAATTCATCAGAACTTATTCTGTTGCTGTGATAATTCTGGCTCATCCAATGTTCTTCGTGGTCCCTCTGCCAATACAATAATCAAAGGTTCTCAATACACGGCCCTGAGTTTTGGAGTTGCATGTGCTTTTATGACCCTAGTCACTCTTTTGTCTTCTCACAATAAATAAACCACTCAGATTTACCATTGGAGTTCACTTGCAGTCTTTCTTTAATTACCTCAAAAGAATACAATGTTGTAAAAATATCTATAAACATCTGTTTTGCATGTTCAGTTCATTTGTCTCAGCAGGTTGAATTTTAATTATTTACCTTAAAGCAGTGTTTCTTAGACTTTTTGGGCTCAAGTACCCCCTTTCTCTAACTTTTGAATGCAAGTACCCCTCTTATGTTTGACTACAAAATTTTGCTCAGTGATCAAACAACTATAAAGCATAATGATGCAATGAATGAGTGACAACACACATTTTAACGAACCGCATTTTGTAAATATGTGGAATTAAACAGTATTTAGTGCCTCCTGAATAGATTTATCTCTATAGTTTGTATTTTTTGTTCATGTTCTGTCATCATTTTGTGTATTTTGTTTGTCTGTTCGTGTTTTATTATAATAATTCTGTGTGTGTGTGTGTTTTTGGTGTCGTTTAGTTTTGTTTTCTTGTGTCGTTTTGTATGTTTCTCTGTTTTTTTTTGTGTCTTTGTCATTTTGTGAGTTGCTGGTAATGTTTAGTATGATTATTATTTTTAACTAAAAATAAACATCATAAAACACCATATTTGTAATGCTTTCATTTGTTAATTTTCCTCTCTCTCTCTCTCTCTCTCTCTCTCTCTCTCTCTCTACAAGTACCCCCTGTAGTGCCATTGCATACCGCTAGGGGTACACGTACCCCCATTTGAAAAACACTGCCTTAAAGTACTTTCCGTATTACTCACGTTATTTACCTGGTATTTATTATAATTAAACAGTTCCTGTATGTGAGGAATGATTAGTTGTCTTGTTTTCAGCTCAAAATGTAGTAAAAAGGGTTCATATAATTAAAGCTTTCTTGACTTTTTCCCTTTTTGAAAATTATGTGTTGAAGGTTAAGGTTTAGGTTTTTTTGACCTAAAACCTAAACAGAATTACAGAAAAATCACGCACGCACATGATATGTGATTAAAGGAACCAGATGTGGTGTAATGAATCTACTGGTGCTCCACGTTTGTTGTGATCAACTTCCGTGTGTGTTGACACGTTAGTGGCTAGCGGTATTATAATGTGCAAAAAAATATATAGTTACTGCCCTCAAAAAAGCTGTACCGCAATTGTTTTTGCAAAAGTGTCAAATCATAGAAGTTCTGACATCTATTGTTCCTCATAGTCGGTAGTCAGTCTATAGCCAGTTTATTTTGACCGTCCTGTTTGCTCTGTCAAAATGTGACATGCTTAAACTCTCACTCTAAATTCCTTGTAAATATCCAAATATCTCACAAACAGAACAAGATTTTGCTTTAAGGAGTAAAAAGCCCAGGGAATCAGGAGCGTGCCGCCGCCGCGCTTCCCATTGCGGCCTCAATCCATTTAGCGTGTTTCCCCCTAATGAATATGCATAGTAGGCGAATCTCCCAGGGGGAGCAAAAATATGGGAGGAGGAAATGCAAATAAATTGATGCAGGAGCAGCAATGCGACTCATGAAATCTGGAACTATTTGTGGTGATGGTTTTAGTACCAGAAAAATAGTACGACTGACAAGCAGGTGCCAACACACACGCAGAGATCATCGCTGCAGTAAATGTGGACAGATTACACAGCGGCGATGAAAAAAGGCTCCAGTTTGTGCATGTGTGTGTGTAGATCCATCTTTTCTCCACGTATGACTGTCCACGCACATTTCTTCATTGCGGGATGAATAAAGAATATCTATCTATCTGCTGTAATTAATCCATTTTTTTTATTTGTTTCCTCTACTAACACCTCTAATTCTGATGCTTCACATATTTATTTTTGCTTCCGAGCGCTCATGTCCACCTCCATGTTCCACACAGCATGTACAAAACGCTCATTTAAATAGGGGCGGTCTGTACCAGTTCTGCACGTGCACTAATCATTGCTACAATCTTAGTGAATTCCACGCAGCAGCTGAGGAAACTGCACCACTAAAGGATTTAGGAAAGCAACTGGTTTACCACCCTTTATTTCAGATCTCAGTGAATCCACCCGAGTGTCTTTAGTTGTGTTATTTCAGCTGAGTAACCTCCCAACCAAGTGGAATACACACACAAACACACACAGCTCCTACCACCTGATCTGTCAGCCAGACGAGGCATGCAGGCTAAATATTCCTCGATTGCGCCTTTCAAATCCACAGAGAAATTGGAAGAGAAAGCGATGGCATCGAGCCATGTTGTTGTCAGGCAAGCGGCCACCTGTCTGTGGTTTATACTCTGAAGTTGTACACAATTTCTATTAGTGTACTCTAGTCCCACAACATCACTTTCTGTTTCAGTGCCTTTTTTATTCTCTTTTCTTCTGTTTGCTGATACATTCATCCCAGGTTAACACCCAGAAATTAGCGGTTTAAAAAAAAAAAAAAACATCTGATTTCCTAAAAGTGAAGTTACTAACCAGAAAGCACTCAGAGAGCACACACCTCCGCCAAGCCGTAGCCCTTTTTATGGGGGAAACATAAAAAGGGAAACTTTTGAACCACTTGTTTACCTATTTCCTTATTTCCTTCCTTATTTTGTCCCACTTGTGCCCCTTTTCAAAAACACTTTAACTACCTTTTGCCTCAATAAATACCACTTGTTTCCCTTTTTTGCCTCTTTTTGTTCCACATTTTTGCCCTTTTTCACTATTGTTTCCACATTTTTCTCATTAAAGCTACACTTTGCCATTACATACCACCTGGTTCCTCTTTATTTACCCCTAAACACTAAAAATGGGCTTAAAACTAGTCAGAAATTCTGAAAATCTATTTAAGCTTTAAGGAAAAAGGGGTGATATGCCACCTTTTTTAGACTTTAGCTACTTTTTGCCAATAAATACCTAAGTTTATTTGGTCAGTTTTATCCAATTTTTGTCCTTTCTTGAATTTTTTTGACCACTTTTCATCCAAATAAGCTAACTTTTGTCCAATAAACACCACTTGTTTCTCTTTTTCCTTACATTTTGCCTCTTTTCGTTCTACATTTTTGCCCTCATTCACTATTGTTTGCCACATTTTACTTATTAAAGGGAACATTTGCCATTACATACCACCTGGTTCTTCTTTATTTGCCCATTTTTGGCCATATTTGACTAATTTTGGCCCATTTTATTGAATTTTCAGTCTTTTCTTGCCACAATTTTGCCAATTTTGGACCATTTCAGGCCACCTGTTACCATGTCGGCCTCCCTTCGCTCTTGAAAAAACCCAAAACAACATAGTGAACTGGACCGGCCCACTTTGGGTCGATGGCCCACCGAAACAAATGCCCGGTATGTCAGATGGCCAATCCACCCCTGGGTTTGGGTAAAAGCATGTTGCCAGTTAAACGTTTGTTGTTTGTCGATAAGGGTTTAGTTTCGAATGGTTTAACAAATAGCTATTTTCACTTAATACACAGTATTGGATTATTTACACAAGGCACAAACACATAATTTATGTGCTTTGAATTTAACGAAGTGGAAAAAGGATTTAATTCCTTTGATGATTTGGATTCCAGCTGAACATTATGTAACTACTTTGAAAGGGTAATCATACCAGAAAAAAGAGAACATACACTTATGCACTTGGCACTCCCTCGCCAATATGTACATACCAAAAAAAAAATGGAAAAAAAAGCCTGTCAGGGAGAGGTGTGCCGAGGCGGCCCTAATTAATTAATCAGAGACTACAAAGTGAATTATTAACCAGGCTTAGTATGTTGTGCTCCCATATTATGCAATATACATGTTTCATGCTTTTCATTATGACAAGAAGACATTGTGGAGGCCTTCCATGAGTGTTTCTGAATTGCTTGTGATGTTTAATGCATGGTCCAGGACCTGCGTTTTGGAGAGGCTTTGAACGCAGCGCAGAGAGCTCAGAGAGAGCACTGCAGCCTCTCCTCTCCAGCCGTGCTGTGGACTGACTTGTTGAAGAGCGTTGACCTTGTTTTGCTGCTAGCGCGTTCTGGGTACACCGTGTGCTCTAATTTAATTTGAGTAGATTGCAGGTTAAATTAGAGCACAGGTTGATGTCCTGGTTTAGTGAACTGACTGCGCACTGTTCTTTTATCTAGGCTTTAGCCTACGAATCCCCCAAGATCAGGATCTATGTTCTGGGGAGATTTTGTGTGAAAGATCTGCCTTAAAGGCCCATGTTAAGCTAAATCCACTTTTCTGTGCTTTAAACATGATAAAAGTGCTATTAGGGCTTCATACACAAGTCCAAAGTCATTAATTCCCTCAATCATTAGTTAGAGGGTGATTTGCTTCTTTCCTACTGCAGGGTGAGCCCAAACACCTCACTCCAATTTGATGATGCGTTCCCACTTTGATGACGAATTTAACGCGGCACTGAGCTGGAGAAGCCGCGCCTCCAGGAAGCTCTCTGCCGTGATTGACATGTAAACATACACACCCACGAAGCTGAGCATGTCAGCGTTTTTCACGCAGTGCTATGTCTATGTATGTACCGGTGAACGCCCCGCCCCCATGCTCAGTCTCGTGTTTATTAAGCAGCATGAGCTCGGCTACGGAGTGGGTGGGAGGAGGGCTGGCTGTCCTCTGGCTCTACGTCACCGTGCTTGGAGGAGGAAGTCATTGTCCCGTCTATAGACACTCCCACTTATAAATATGCATAAGTAGGCCGCAAATCAGCCTTTTTACTCTGGAAAACAGGCGAGTTTGAGATAATAAACCTCAAATACTATGTTTTTGGGGTTCTTAGAACAAATGGAGATGGATGAAAAATAGCATGACATGGGACCTTTAATACATATGTGAACTTGAGTGGTATTTCATCAGCATTATTCCATAGCAAGGTTGGGGTCGATTACATTTTTCAGCAAAATATTGTAGTTGGACAGAAGGGGGTACTTGGATTCATAAAAGAGAATGGGGGGTACTTGACCTCAAAAAGTTTGTGAACCACTGTTCTTTAAAAAATACATAAATAAATAAATATTTATGTATTTTTTTTATTAAAATACATAAATAAATAAAGGAACCACTGCCTAAATCGTTATTGACTTTATTCATTTGCAGAATATTTTTGTTTAACCCTTCTATTATCCTTGGGGTCAATTTGACCCCATTCAGTCTTTATGATTAAAAAAATAATAGTTAAATAGTAAAATCATGATGATGATATTTATTCAATGTGCTGAATGCATATTATTGCATTGTTTTTCCTCTGGGGTCAATTTGACCCCCAAGCTGTTATAGCTGTGTAAAATATTGTCTGTGTGTAACTGTTGTGTGACCTTTCACCCCCACACCTGCAGCTGCAGAGTTGATACTTTTCAGTTAATGCGCTGCAGTAAAGCTCATATCATCACCACAACCAATAGGGTTCATTCTCTTGTGGTCATTAATGTTGTCAGTGAATTTTAATGAAAACTGTTAAAGATAAATGAATTCTAATTTAAAAGTTTGGCCTGATGGTGGCGCTGGAGAACAGGTCAAGGTTTCATTATCAATGGGTTATTTTTGTATTGCAGAAATAAAAAAGTGCCTGACACAAAAACCCTTTTCTTGAATTCCTTTTCGGAAGGCAAATAACCCTGGGGTCAGATTGACCCCAAGGTTAAAAAATGCGTTACTAATATTTGAGGATAATATGAGGGTTAAAGTTATGTATGTAACCCACAAATAATAGATAACAGTTTCATGCTGATATCGGTATTGGCCGATGCTCAAGGCTACAACATGAGTAACGTATCGAAAGTTGGATCGCGACACAATGCAATGTAGAAAAATCAAAAAACGAAACAAGAGCAATAACTCCGGAAAAAATAGTTGCGCACTTCTCATTTTCGAACTCCATCAAGGTATTGATACCCTGAAGCCACACGCCGAATTTGGTTATCATGTCTTACTGAGAAAAGCTATCGCCTTTGAAGATACCTCGAACAGTAAAAAAAAAAAAAAATGGAACAAGGGCAATAACTCTTTGCGCGCTTCTCATTTTTGAACTCCATCTTAAACAGTTTTTGAGAAAAGCTGTCCCCTTTAACTCGGATGGACCACAGACGGAGCTCAAACCTATACCACACTTTTTGGCGGGGGATAATAAAAATAAAAGGCTTTGAGGCAGAGAAAATGTATCAATCATTTTGTGTAATTGAGGACCTTGAATAACCATGACAGCCCTAGATATGAACTTGTATTTTAATAATATTTAAATATATCATATATTAAACATATCAACTATTGTGACGGAGAACCAAAAGTGTGTGCCCACCCCGACCATAGGGTGCAGTTACATCTCACGCCTCAAAGTGTTGTTGTTGCCTGGCAACCTGTGGGTAATTCAGTCCTAGTTGCAGGTTGTTTTCTCTCAGAATTGAATGGTAGAAAGCTGGCATCAAATTGACAGAGCATTTATAGAGACCGTGACGCACATGTGACCTGTTAACGTTTCTATTCCACTGACAGCTCCTCTCCGCTGCTCCGTCTGCTCTGCATGGGTGCTTTGCACACCCAACAGTTGTTTTTTTCTTCTTTCTGACAGTACATGACCATTTTATGATCCCATTCATTCACACCACCACACTAGTCCTGTTAACGCTATCATAGAGGTGTTTTAAATGGCAGGGTTCCTGAACAAAACCAGCACAAATCACATCATATGATGCCTTGCTATAAATAAAGATAAAAAACTCAAAACAAACTACTGTATTTATTATATCATATACTCAGAGGTGTAAAGAGTACTGATACAGTATATCCTACTCAAGTAAAAGTACAGTTACTTAATTGAAATTGTACTCAAGTACAAGTAATTCATACATAAAATCCTTCACCATTCATGTTAAATAATAAATCTTGCCACGCTTCCCTTGCGTACAGTAAACGTCTCATTTCTGAACTTAAAAAAGAAAATCTGATGAAATTTTGCACAATTAGAACTTAAAACTGTTCTAAGAACCCCAACAACATAGTATTTGAGGTTTATTTTCCCAAACTCGCCTATTTTCTGGAGTTTTAGCCTCTAAAAAGTCACTTTCATGATGCTTCTAAAAACAGGCTGTTTTGGGGCCTTCATGCATATGCATGAATGGGCGTGTCTGTAGACACTGACTTCATGCCTCGCTCTATGAGAGGGAGATCAGTGATCATGGCGATTTTTCTTTTGCTATCCACACACTGTACATTACAGTAAAACACATCACTATTTAAGCGGCTATTGTGATTGTGAGTCAGTCTCAGCGCTGTGTGGGTGTGGCAGCAGCAGAGTCAGTCATCTCTTTCAAACAGCAGAACAGCAATGCAGAGAACACATTTTGTGTATGTAGCTTTACATATATGACAATAAAGTATCATGTGTATTCTATATTAAACCACAGTGTTTGTTTTACATGTGAGGTAGTTTGAGAGGGAGGAGTTTTGATAACATTGCTCCTTTAATTTATTTTCCACAAAAGCATCTGTATAAAATAAAAATTTGTCAAAATGTACAATTATTTTTTTTCAATAAAACAACACTAATGAATTAAAAATAAAAATATTCTCAGGTTCTAAAGTATAGCTAAATTTTTTTAACTCTAAAACTGACAAACTAACCTCCATTCAATGCTGTTTTGGCGTGGTGTATTACGTTTAATCTGATTTTTTGAAAAAACTGCGCTTTTTAAGTTGCCACAATTACAGAAATAGGCCGCGAAATCCTGGAGGGACTCTGCAATGCTCTGTACACTAAATGCTATGCTAGGCTGTTTGTTTGTTTGGTAACACTTTATATTAAGGAACACCGATTAACCATTAATTAGTTGTTTATTAGCATGCAAATTAGTAGCATATTGACTCTTAATTAGTCATTATTAAGTACTTATTAATGCCTTATTCTGCATGGCCTTATTAAGGCCTTATAAGGCATTAATAAAAAATAAAGCATTAATAAGTGTTTAATAAGCCATTAATAAATACTTTATGATGACTAATTAAGAGCCAATATGTTACAAATGCTAATAAGCAACTAATTAATGGTTAATAGGTGTTCCCTAAACTAAAGTGTTACCGTTTGTTTGTCAAAATACACACAACATAGAAATAAAAAAATTCAAGTAAACTAATAATTGATAAAAAAATAAAACACTACCTGTTTGCAAAAGGTAAAAAATTGTGCCATACATTACATATCAAGATTCAGAACACAATTCGTAATTAAATTAAAGATACTAGTACAGTGCCGGTCGGAAGTATGTGTTCATGTGGGAGCATGAGGGGTATATTTGCGGGTGCAAAATGTGGGTGCAATTTTCGTATTTTAATTCTATGGGACATGTGCATGACTTCATCACTTTTATATGTTTTTGTATGTTGTGTTTTTCTGTAATGTATGTTTTTTGGAGTCATGTGTATTTGTGTGTCTTTCTGTTGGCTTTTTGTGCGTAAATGTTTGCTGTTTTTTAATTTGTTTTTTTTTTTGTAACGTATTTTTTTGGAGTCATATGTATTTTTGTATAATCATTGTTTTTGTTGCTATTGTAGTGTGATTCAGGAGTAATTTTGTGTATTTTTTGTATAAAAATGTAGTTTTGTGTATTTTGAGCCATTTTCATATTTTTGTTGTATTTTTCTGTAAATGTATGTTTTTTTGAAGTAGAGTACAGTGCCCGTCGGAAGTATGTATTCATATAGTGGGAGCTTAAGAAGAGTTGTAGCATTATAAAGGGTTATATTTGCAGGTGCAAAGTAAAATAGCGTGTGCAATTTCCCTGGTTTAATTCTATGAGACATGCGCATGATAAATGTGTTTTTTTTTTTAAACTCATTTTTATATTATTTTCGTTTGGTGTTTTTTTCTGTAATGTACAGTGCCCGTTGGAAGTATGCATTCATGTGGGATTATCAGTATTTAGTTTAGTGTATTTTTCATTTTCATATTTTTTGTTGTTTAGTGTGTGTGTGCCTGCCTAACTTTCACCAAACTTATCTATTTTCAGTAGTTAGGTATAGTGGCAGACGTGTCGTGAGTGAAGCTGCAGTAATCATCAGGCGGGCTTCACTATGTAGCACCGTTTACTGATCTGACTCAACACTACAGTCACTACCACCCAATGGACAGACTGTAACCGGACTAAATCGCCTCCTCTAATCTCCTCCGTTGGTTCTCTGTCACACACGTGCGCTGCTGAGAAATGTGCAGCTTTCAACACAGCAGCCATTGCTGTCCATAACTTCCGGGTGAGGTCTGTCCGGTCTAAATAGCGAACGGTCAAACTAACATGAAAATAAACATTTCGAAATGTCATCACCAAATAAAGAACAGTAAAAAAGTATTTTTCCTCAAAAGAGAAAAGAGAAGTCCACGGGAGCTCATGCACGCACCGGAAGTGAGCTGTGCAGTGAAATAGGTATAGATGGTGCGCTAGCGCCCCCTCCCCGCCTGTGGTCAAAAGTTGAATAGGTTTCATTTCGGGTCCGTCCAGAAGTGAAATAAAATTAAAATAAACATTTTGATATTAGGAACCCGTTGATCGAGTTTCATGTCGAACTCGCACCGCGTCGGGGAGATATTTGCTCCACACACACACGCACACACATCCACACAGACCTCCCTTGCTTTTATAGGTAGATAATAATTCTTGTTCTTGAGTAAATATACATAGTCTAACTTTTTTAGAAAAATTAGCAGTATACATGCTTGAAATGAAAAACAGTTCCGTGCATCCATTGCCCTGTAACGTACCTACTGTTCTACTGTTAGCCCATGTCTGCTCGCTCTCAACGTTAATCTTGCTCATAATTACCAAGGTCTTTTTCATCGTTTGATTGTTAGAGCGCTCTAAGATAATTAAGACTCCAATATAAAACAAACAAGGTCAACATGAATAGTATTAGCCTTGAGTACTCATTGTTTATGACTAATTATTACTTCCTGTCCTGGAGGTATGTTGCACTCTCATTAATGTGTGGATAGGATTACCCTTCACTAATCAGCGTGAATGTTAAAAAGATTACTAATTGGGTAATTACCAGTTTACTGCTGGATGCACTTTGAAAATAGCACTACTTTAGCGTTTTACGATAGAAAGAGTAGTCATCGCTTGAGTTAAGACTTCCGATTTCAATCGGCAGTGTAGTCTTACTTTACAGGTCTCAACAGTGATTCATAAAGTTTCTGTAGAAGACCAGAATAGGTTGTGTGGAATGTTCCAACAAATCCTCACTCAACACGTTGCCTACAGACAAACAAAAATACACTTGTTTAAGCTCCATGACGTATGAGTGTTGTGATATCAGAGAAGAAGACGAGGGGGTAACATGCCGTTTGTGTTAGGGACCAGGGTTGGGGTCAATTCTAATTGTACTAGCATAATCGATAATTGTTTACAATTATGGCATTGTATAGGATCCTATTGTAATGCATCTAATTTTTATTATTATTAATATTAGGGCAGAGCAACAATGGTGCGTAGGACCCTATTGTAATGCACCTTGTTGTTATTGTTATTATTAGGGTCCAGAAAACAACGGTGTGTAGGACCCTATTGTAATGCATCTTGTTTATAGTTTTATTATTATTATTATTATTATTATTATTATTATTATTATTATTATTATTAGGGCCCGAGCAACAACGGTGCGTAGTACCCCATTGTAATGCACCTTATTTTTATAATTATTATTATTATTAGGGTCCGAAAAACAACCTTGCGTAGGACCCTATTGTAATGCATCTTGTTTTTATTATTATTATTATTGTTGTTAGTAGTAGTAGGGCCCGAGCAACAACGGTGTGTAGGACCCTCATAATAATAATAATAATAATAATAATAATAATGATAATAAAAACGAGATGCATTACAATAGGGTTCTATGCACAGTTGTAGAACCCTATTGTAATGCATCTCGTTTTTTTATTATCATTATTATTATTATTATTAGGGCCCGAGCAACAACGGGCCCTAGTTATTATTATTATTATTATTATTATTTTATTTACGGCGAAATTATTGCATTTTTGAAGGCCTAAACACTTTCAAAAATTCAAAAACTAAATTTGAAAGCATATTAGGACTGGCAAAAAATGTGATATTATGGGGGAATTGGACATATGAATGGCAAAATGACTCAATGGCACCCCCTTGAAAATTGTATTTGCTCCCAGCTGGAGCATATGACTGTAGAACTGTGTTACAATGACTACCTGTCAACATTGAGCTGTTGACTCTGAGAGAACCTATGACATCATCAACAAGAAGTGCCACAGTGTGGATGGGAAAGTGAATGGGATATATATATTTATTTTTGTAGCCAGAACATCACCAAAATGTAATCATCTGTTCCTTGTCCCATTTATCACATTTCCTGAAAATTTCAATTAAATCCATTGATAACTCTTTGTTATTTTGCTAACACACAGAATGACAGATAAACAGGGGGTAAAACATAACCTTCACTGCAGAGGTAGGACTCTGTCATTTACAATTTAATTAAATGCAAACCTGGGGAACCATATTATAGTTCTATGGCTTACACATATGTAGTTAACAATTATTAAAATGTTTCATATCAAGCTTTCCCACATTTTACCATTTAAAAAAATATTGAAATCAATATTGTCATTGATTAGGAAGCCTAACAAGGTAACAATAGATAAGAGAGAAAGAAATATTTGTTTTTAGTGTATTTTACAGCTACATTTGGACTCGTTATCATAAGAGATGCTAACAGAAAGCTAACACAAGAGGAAGGTTAACTTTTATTTGGTTATTTATTTCAGGCTCAGTAATTGTGATTAATTGAATATGAACTTTAATATTTGGGAACATAATTATGATTGTGACTGTCTGTGGAAAAACAATATTTGTAGTTCGGTCAATTCGGTCATAATTGAGTTGTACCTGAACAATGATAACTGAAGACTTAATTGTAATTAAAAAATGTAATTGAGCCCACCCCTGGTATTGAGGGTATCCCCCTGGCAGCATCAGTATGCCACACTTTGTTTCCTCTCTGTAAATCAGTGACAGCACCTGGCGTCTTCACACGAGGATGGATCTCTCCCAATGTCCATTATTGTTATTGTCTCACTGACACGCACAAACGCAGTGTTCTTCATCGTGTTGACACAACATGAAACTCAAGCTGGCATGCACAGTCTAATCTGACACATCACATTTCTACGCTCCTATTCTAGACTTTATGCCAGCTGAGATTCAATATCCACTGCTCTTTTTTTTTTTTCCACTGGAAAATCTTGTCTGATACTTTCTGTTTTAATTTGTCTTCAGATCCTCAGCCCATCTGAAAATATTAGACTGTCCTTGTTCTTGTAAGATATATTTTTAAGGTGACCATACATCCAGATTTACCTGGACATGTCATCTTTTTATGTTTTGTCCAGACCGTCCGGCCGGATTTTATAAATAGATAGACCCTGAACCCATCACTAGCAACAAGTACATTTATTTTTATCTTTTTTCCATTTCTTTTTCACTTTTTTTCTCCCTTTTTTCTCTTTTTCATCTTTTTTCCCCTTTTTTCACTTTTGTTTCACTTTTTCATGTTTTTTCTCTTTTTTCACTTTTTCTTTTCTTTTTTTCTCCCCTTTTTCCCTTTTTTCATCTTTTTTTTAATTTTTTTTCTATTTTTCATCTTTTTTTCCCTTTTCTATTTTTTCCCTTTTTTCTTCTCTTTTTTCAACTTTTTTTTCCATTTTTTCCCCTCTTTTTTCCCTTTTTTTCTCTTTTTCATCTTTTTTCTTTTTTCTATTTTTTTTTCAACCTTTTTTCTTGTCTTTCAACGTTTTTCTTTCTTTTTACCCTTTTTTCCCTTTTTTCTTCTTTCCCCTTTTTTCCCATTTTTCCCCCTTTTTACCTTTTTTTCACTCTTTTACTCTTTTTTTTTTTTTTCATTTTTTTCCCTCTTTTTTTCCTTTTTTTTCTCACCACGTTAATTTAGAAGGCTGCGGCTCTGCTACTATGTGCTTGATTAGAGAAATTCCACCAGTTTCTGAAAGCTAAGCACTTATGTAATTATTGTAATTTTACTCATGGAAGATGCTGCTTTGTTTTGATGAAATGATCACACACCCAGCAGAGAGAAGAGAAACACTGAAACAGACCAAATACCTGTGGATTTAATTAAAAATGTCAGTGATAAAACCTCAATGGAGGCTCAGAGAAACTTATCCTATAGGAACTTAAGGTCAGTTATTTATTGAAGTGTATATTAATGATGATTTATTGTTCTGTATACTTTAAGTTTGAAGAGGTCGACCCAAGTGTCCTCTTTTTTTTAAATCAAAATATGGTCACCCTATTTTTATTTTTATTTTTGCAATTTTTCTATATAAATCAATATTAATATATTGTGGGCTCTTTTTCATCACTGCGTTAACCCATTGGTTTTATCACAGATATTGGACCCTGATTTTATTTAAACTGATTTAAAAAATGCACTGCTGTGTTTTTTTTACCTTTAGTATGTACTCTATTTGTTTTGTGAACTCAATACTTTTATCACACCGGGGCCACAAATAAAGGATTTTCTGCTCTGAGGGCCACATTATCAACATTCATGTCAGCATTTAAAATAATGTCCAATGTGAGCATTAATTCAGGGAAGAACTAAAGCTTTGTGTGTGTTTTTGGTGTAATTTATTGTTTAGTTTTTTGTAATCGTTTTGTGATTGAGTTTTTCTTCTCATTTTGCGCTTTCTGTTGTTGTCTTGTGTGTTTTTATTGTTGTTTTATGTGTGTTTTTGAAACCCTTTAGTGTATTTTTCTCTCATTTTGTTTGTTATGACCATTTGTGTATTTTGGAGACATTTTTTGTGTCGTCGTTTTCTGTGTTTTCGTTTTTCTCTCATTTGGTGTTTTTTGTTGTTGTTGTTGCCACAGTGTGTTTTTGGAGTCCTTGTTTGTTTGTTTATGTTGTCTAGTGTATATTACTGTAATTGTGTATGTGTTTTTAACTTAATTTGTGCATTTACTTCAGAAAATTAGAGCGAGGGCCGCCAGTTGCCCATTTCTGCCTAAATCTGCATTCATTATGACTGCATCTTTGAAATTAATTTCTAAAAGCATCATTGTACCTAATAATAATAATGTGTATTTTGATTATAAAGCAACAGATTTTTTTTGTGTATGTGTTTGTCTGTGTGTGTGTGTGTGTGTATGTGTGTGTGTGTGTGTGTTTTTGGTGTAATTCATTGTTTTGCTTTTTGTAGTTGTTCTATGTGTGTTTTTGAAACCCTTTAGTGTATTTTCTTCGCATTTTATAATTTTATTGTGGTTTTGTGTGTTATGAGCCAATTTGTGTATTTTTGTTGTGATTTTGGGAACATCTTTTTGTGTATTTGTTTTCTGTTTTTATTGTCGTTTTGTAATTTTATAATTTTTCTCTCATTTAGGGTTGTTTGTTGTTTTTGGAGTCCTTTTTTGCATTTATGTTGTCTGGTGCAGTGTTTCTCAAATGGGGGTACATGTACCTCTTGGGGTAGGCGATAGCACTACAGGGGGTACTAGAGAGAGAGATAAATTAACAAATAAAGGGTTGTTGGTCCCACTCCAGGTGTGAGATGACCTGAAATGATACAAACTATAGAAATAAATCTAGTCAGGAGCCACTAAATCAGTGTTTTTCAACATTGGGGTCGTGACCCCATGTGGGGTCGCCTGAAATTCATGAAAAATTAAAATACATGTTTTAATTTTATTAATTATTCTTCTTTTCGATTTATTAAAACAACGCACAATCTTAAACAACTGTATTTCTAAACTTTCCCTTTGTGAAATATAAATCTAGTTCAACTAAAATGCAGTAAA
The DNA here is from genome assembly GCF_900634775.1 of Gouania willdenowi. NCBI lineage: Eukaryota > Metazoa > Chordata > Actinopteri > Blenniiformes > Gobiesocidae > Gouania > Gouania willdenowi. Next base: position 18,714,440 of record NC_041062.1, read on the forward strand.
AAAAAAAAGACTGTTTCTTTCCACTTATTTACAAAATGAATGCATTTCTGTCATTTTGTATGTATTTTTAACTCATTTCGTGCCATCAGAGCAACAAAGCAACTAAATCTGCATTCATTGTGACTGCATCTTTGAAATTCTTTTCTAAAAGCATCATTGTACCTAATAATAATAATGTGTATTTTGACAAAAAAGGAACAACAGATAGATTTTTGTGTTTTTAGGAAGAAAAATATGTTTCTGTGGCTTTAAGATCAAAGCAGTAGCTATTGTATGGAATGTGGGAAGCATGTGATGATTGTGTGTTTTCAGCCGTCAGCACCAGGGGAGGTTCTATGGAGCACTGCCCGGCCTTTGTTGTGAGCCTTGCTGGATTCAGATTAGCCATGTGTCTCACTGCTGCTGTCGCTCTAAAGCTAAATGCTTCCAAACTAGAGCATGACCCAAAAAACATCTTTACGTTTATTCTTACTAGTACAGTGCTCGTATGTATTTATATAGTGGGAGGAGCATAAGTAGAGTTGTCAGTTATGGCTAAATGAGTGTGTGTTTGAAGGTTGGATGTACAAAGAGGTGTACATACTGTACTCTGTAGTGTTATAAAGGGGTATATTTGTGGGTGCAAAGTAAAATAGTGTGTGTGATTTTCGTGGTTTAATTCTATGGGACATGTGCATGATAAATGTGTTTGTTGTTTTTACTCATTTTTGTATTTTTTTTGTTTGGTGTATTTTTCTGTAATGTATGTTTTTTGGAGTCACTATGTGTATTTGTGCATCTTTTTTGGTGTAGTTTTGTGCATTTCTGTTGTCATTTTGTGTATTTTGAGTCATTTTCATATTTTTTGTTGCTGTTTGGTGTAATTTTCTGTAATATATGTTTTTTGGAGTCATTTTTCTGGGTTTTTGGAGCATTTTTGTATATTTTTGTGCTTTGGTTGTTTTGTGTACTTTTTGTATAAATTTGTTTTATTTTACTCATTTAGTATATTTTTATTATAAATACTGTGTGTGTGTGTGGCTACCTCCATCTACTCCGTGGGTTTTCTCTCACACACGCAACGTGTCATGCACATAATCTGTCACAGGTTGTTGAGAGATAAAAAAAAAAAAGAGACCCGGAAGTACCACTAAAAATAAACATTTTGCAACACCAAAGTAGCAACTCTCTCTCTAAACGACTCATGTGTGTTTACAATATAGCTGCTAGCATCTTAACACATAGACTAATATAAGAAGAAACACTCACCCTTGCACAGAACAAACTGTCACTTACACATGATCACACACGCAGATCTTTGCTGCTTTATAGATATATTTACATTAAAGATATATTTTTGTGATGTGCAGCATCACTTCTGGTTTGAATAAAATTGAAACAACACAGGGGTGCCAAACTCATTTTAGTTCAGGGGCCAAATACGGAGCAGGTTTAGGCGGGAAAACGAACAATTTCAACATTAATATGCCCACATTTGCACCTCCAGTTATAAATTAGACAAAGTATGGAAGACATCAATAATATCTAAGCAATAAATGACAGATACTTCAATGTATTTTGATTTATTTATTTTTGACCAATTTTTATTTAATTTGAGGAGTTTTTGTGGAATAATTTGAGTAAAAATTAAAAAAAAAAATTTTCACTTAAATTGAATAGGCTTAATCGAATAGTCTGAAGGGCCAGATTTGGCCTTAAGTTTGACACATGTGAAATAACACTTCCAGGCAGGGTTGGGGTCAATTACATTTTTCAGTCACAATTACGTTTTCAATTACCCATGTTCAATGACAATTCAATTACGATTACAGTGACCAATATTTTTTCCAGTTACAATTAAATTACAATATTTTTTATAATTACAATTACATTCTCAATTAATAAAGTTCAACTACAATTAATCACAATTACTGAGCCTTAAATAAATAACCTAATAAAAGTTGACCTTCCTCTTGTGTTAGCTTTCTGTTAGCATCTCTTATGATAACTGGTCATAAATCAGCTTTAAAATACACTAAAAACAAATATAAATCATTTAAATTATTTGCTATCTATTGGTTTCCTTGTTAAGCTTCCTAATCAATGAAAATATAGGTTGTAATATTTTTGGTTTGGGCGTCGTTTTTGATGTATTTTTTTTCAAATGGTAAAATGTGGGAATGCTTGATATGTAACCTATTTGAATTATTAATTAAATTGAATTGTAATTGTAACTACATATGTGTAGAACTGTACATAGAACTGTAACATGGATCCCCAGTTTTGCGTTAAATTATAAAACAATTTTTATAGAATTTTCATGGCAATTACAATTACAAATAGGGCTTTAAATTAACTTTTTAGATCACCAACCAGCATGGCTAGTTGATTCTTAAAGTTACCAGCCAACCAGATTTTCCCAAGCCAAATTTTTCCCTGTGTAAATAAACTACATTATGAGTGCCACAGAATATATTTAAGTGTTCATGTTTTTTTTAAATAGTTTTTATTTTAGTTAATTGCATAAATACATTAAAATGGTAAAAAATATAAACACAGAATTTAAAAACAATATTGTAACAATGCCTAAAAGGTGCAATATGGAACTTTGGGCGTGTCGGAGAAGTAAACATTTTATAAAGTACAGTACATTCTCATAACTTAATAAACAAACCTAACTCAGATGAAAATTGGATCCCTGGAACATGGTTTTAAGTGAGAAAGAATAGAATTAATCAGTACTAAGAATTACATGTACTGTAGAGAAAAATGTTTTACTGACATGCATGCTCTTCACATGTAAACAAATCCCACTCCCTACAAACTGTATAGTGCACATTTTAAAGGTGAACAAATGGTGGAATACCAGCCACTCACGACCCGACATCCATTTAGTAATAAAACTCCTCAATTTCTTCTTCTCTTCAGATCTTCTTTGATCTTTTCTCCTGTGTGGGCAGCAGCCTTCTTTCTTTTGTAGTTCAGGTTTCATTTTATACTTAATTTCAGATCCTATTGTTTTGCGCCGCTCTGTTTGCCTTCTCAGATACCAAACCACAATCACGCTAACGTTAGCACGTAGCCAACTGTTGAATGACACGTCACAACATAGTGTTCATGGGAAATTTAGGATTAGTACAACAAGCAGTGTTGCGAGATATACATTACGTTTTAATGTCTAAACACAAACAAAAACCCTCAAATTGCTTGACGGAAAACAGCCCAATCTGGCAACAATGACTTTCTGCAGCTGTTTGGTTTTTCACCTGCCAAAATGGCTAGTAACGCTACAATGTTACCCGCCAAAGTTTTTACCCTTAATTGGCGGGTGTTAATTTAAAGCCCTGATTACAAAGTCAATTATCTAAACTTATTTACAATTTAAATACGATTACGACCACAACATATTTTTAAAATTACATTTACAATTATAATTACACCATAATTGTAATTAATTATCAATTACGTGAGTACAATATATAATGTACCCCAACCCTGGCTCCAGCTGCTTTTGTTTGGTGTGTAAAATCAGTATTTGTGTTGATAAAATGAGAAGAATCACAAAGGGTTTTTTTTTTTTTGGATCGTAATCTGAAGAGTCACTCGTCCGTAAGTCACTTCATGTCCCTTTAGAAAACCGATGTGTTTTACTCTTTGTTTGCAGGATGCGAAGTTTGTGGAGGAGAGGAGGAAACAGCTGCAGGGTTACCTGCGCATGGTGATGAACAAACTCATCCAGACGTTGCCTGAATTTGCCTCCCACCCGACAAAAGAGACCCTGCTGTCTCTGCTACCCTTCTGTCAGTAAGTGGACACACACACACTCAAACACACACAGACGCACACACACACACACACAGGTGTTTTATACGAGACGATGGCATTTTGTTTGTGTTGGTGTGAGCAGGTGCGACAGATTGAGGAAAAAGATGTCAACGTGTGTGTGTGTGTGTGTGTGTGTGAAACGTTGCTTCACTATTTACAGGAATCTGAGGCATAAAAACGTAAACACAACATCTCCCTTGCTTTCTTTGTTTGTTTATAGAAATAAGTTATAAATTAGAGCAATTTTTTTTTTTTTATTCAAATCCAGGATACTCAAGTTATTCGTATTGATTTACCTCTTTTTGCCGTTAGCAGCAGAAATCATATTGATTGAATAAATACTTATAAAATGTTTGACGTATTAGGCTGTAAGTAAATAATAAAAGCTGTGACCACTGTGTGTTTATGGAGGACCAAACCTGCCAAAATTGAAAATCAACGAATAACTAAATAAAATAATATAAAAATAACATGAATAATAAACAATAATAAAATGAAATACAGATAAATAAATACTGTATAAGTAGAAAAAAATACTAAAGTAAAAAAAAAAGCTAAAATAATGTCAAAAAATGTAATAATATATGATAAATAAAAGTGGAAATAAAAAATTATATACAAATATAATGTATTTCTTTTTTTTTTAAACTTTTATTCATTGAATAATTTTTTTTACATATAAAAACATGTCATATTTTTATGTTTATTATATTCTTTTGTTTTTATTTTTGCTTTTGTTCTTTTATTCTTTCATTTTTTATTTGGGTTTAGGTTTCGGGTTGGGTTGCAACAAAATATAAACGTAAAAGATTTTAAGAATTTATTTGTATTTCATTTTCAATTTTCCCTTTTTTTATTTATTTTTTTACGTTTCTAACAGTTAAAGCTTCTCCCTGATGATTTTTGATTAGATACCATAGTCATAGATGAATGACTCTTTTATTCCAAAAAGAGTATGTTTTAATCTCCACCCTAAACACTCCATTTTCATGCATTGCATTGTGGGATATAAAGTTATGGAGATAGGTACATACTGTAGTGTTCCTAGAGATCAATAGGTGTGTCTGTGTGTTTTTTCCGTTTGGTCTAAAGATGTAAACGCTTCTAAATGCTGAAAACAGATCAAATGGACGTGTTGGAAAAGTCACACTAACATACTATTCATACTAATCTAGATGTAAATATTACTATGTAATGCGTTCACATTAGATAGTATGAAAATTGAGTATGTGAGAAATACCTGGATGTATACTACATGGGGACATTTCCTAAGTGTGCACGGTGGGCACACTAGTCATTGCGCAGTGGAATATGAAATCATCCTGGGACCGGCTTCAAGCTAAAAAAATCCAACATACGTTTTTCAAAATAAAAGTATCTCTTCTTGTCTTCCATTAGTTTTTAATGCTTTTGTAAATAGGGCTCTTGTTTTGAAGTTAACCGGAAGTTTAGTCAGTAGCACAATTGAGGCTCTCCGAGAATCTCCGAAAATGTCGGCATGAAATGTGTTTCCATGAGTTTTATGATCAAATGAGGACATGTTGATATTCTACTTGGTCATTTTCTCACTTAAAATGCTTAAAACAGATGTTTAGCCTCAGTGTGCGAACGGTTTTTGACCTTGTAAACACTTAATTCCGAATGCTATTGTAATTCCGAATTAAACCTAAATCCGAATTCGGTGGCTGGTTTGTTTATATAATCCCTTTATCTCTGAATGCTTAATTTTGCTTTAAGGTCATTCCGGTCGTTCTGTGCATGCTCGATTTTTGCGATGACGCTCTGGTGACGACAAAATCCAAGATGGCGGCCTGGACTAGAGAAGATGCTATTTATTTAATTAGAGCCTTAGGTAGGGACCCAAATGTGGGTCGCAGACAGCTGGTCAAAAATAAATAAATAAATACATAATGTCGGACTTGTGTTTTATTTTGAAAGTTTTTTTTTTTTTTTTTCGACAGGCATGCTGTGGATGCATATTGCACACGGAAATGTAAAGATTTATGTTTTAAAAAAGATTCCGTGTGTGTGTTTTCAACAGCTATGTTTGAAAAACTAAATTTGAATCTGAAGAATTCTAAAAAAAAAAAAAAAAAGAAGCGGGTCGCAAATTAATGACCGTGGCAAAATGTGGGTCCCAGGGTGAAACCAGTTGAGAACCCCTGCCTTAGAAGACATGGATATAATGAAAAGATGCAGAAACACACACGGACACTGGCAAACGAAATAGGCTTCATCGGACGGGTGGTAGTAAAACCTGGAAACATTTCGGAGACATACCGGAGATGGAGTAAATGTGGCCCCGTACTGCATACACAGGCTTAATATCACCAAGTTTATCATTGTACTGGTCGTTGGTGCTTTTTTCTTTACCAAGGACCAAATATTTATTCTTGGTTATTGTTTTCAGAGTTTTATTGGACTTTATTTACCAGCGGTTAGCTCCTATCTCCTTCTCTTGCTCAGCAGACCAAACAGTGTGTTATTGTCCAGCTGCTGCTTCAAAATAAAAGTTAAAAACAGCTATCATGTGGTCTTTTTTGTTGTAGTCGAAAATAAAAGGTTTGTTGAGTGTTTTTTCCTCGATAGACATTTACACACTTTAATTCTGAATAATTGAATTCCGAATGATTATTTAAGAATTAAAAAACATCATGTACCGTAACTGGCCAATGACTCCTTCAGGTCGCCACGGTGAGAGGAAGTAGCTCGTAATACTTTTCTTTGTGAATTGTTTGGTATTTCTAAGGACTTTTCTCCAAACACTAGGTGTGCTGTAGCTTAATAAAGGTTAGCACCCAGGTTAGCTATTAGGCTGATTTATGACGACAGGTTATAAAACGCACTAGCGGAAATCAGTGATCAAAATGGCTTGTTGTAAAATCTTATTAAGGGTAAACAACATAAAAAGGCGGTGGGGAATTAAAAATTATTATTCCTTTTTTTTATGAATGACTTTGACTTTTTAAAGCTCTTTGACTTAGTGGAGTTACTTCTTGACTACACATCAAACCTAAAGCCTTCTTTGTGATTCTTCTGATTTGCATGAACTCAAATATTCATGCACACACTCAAGTTGAAAAGTTGCTTGTATTCCCGTGGAGTTTTTGCATCGCTCTCTGTTTCTTTAACGAGTCGCTTTGCATGATCAGACCTGTCATGGTTTGATGTCTTTAACCAGAAATGAAAGTTTAAATAGTCTGACCATCATTAGGGTGAACATATTGAGCACTAAGGCTTGGATTGAGTCGCTTTCTGCATCTTTTTTTTTTTTTTATAAAGCCTTTTTTTTCGAATTCAACTTCTCCTAATGCTGCAGGCCAGTGGTTCTCAAATGGGGGTACGCAATGGCACTCCAGGCGGTACTTGAGAGAGAGAGGGGGGAAAATTACCAAATGAATGTCTTAAAAATTAGGGGTGTCCTGATCTGATATCGATATTGGTCCAATATCAGCCTGAAAATGATGGCTATTGGATTCAAATTTTCGATTTTTTTTTTTTTTTCCCATTTTTTATTGATTTTATTCAATTGTAGAATACTGTACATATTATGTTGAAGGTTAAAATGAATGTAAACTATTTTTTAACACTAAATGGGTCAGTTTTTCTCATCCCTACTATTGCTGACTATTGTTCTTTGTTTAAGTAACATCACCTGATTAAGACTTTTCTACAATTCCACTCTACAAAATAAGTAATTATTATTTTTCATTAAAGCGAGAAAAAAAAAAAAAAGTAATGAAAGTACACGTATGATTCATGCTAATATCAGATCAATATCGGTATCGGCCGATACGCAAGGCTGCAATATTGGTATCATATCGAAAATGAAAAAGTTGTATCGGGACATCCCTATTAAAAATATGGGGTTTTATAATGTTTATTTATTAGTTCCAAATGATAATAATACTAAATATTACCCAGCAATGCACAAAATGACAACAAAAACACACAAAATAAGACAAATGTATACTGACTAATGAAAATAAAAGACAAACTACGCAAAATGACACCAAAAACACACGTACTAAGTGAGAAAAATACTTACTATTACCAGCAACACACAAAACGACAACAAAGACTCACAGAAAAATACACACGATCACTACAAAATGCACAAAACTATCGTAGAAACATAGAAAATGACATTAGAAACATAGAAAATGACATTAGAAACAACCAAATGACACCAAAAACACACACACTGAGAGATAATAATTGAAACAATACCGACAACACACATTTCCGAGCCGCTAAAGACTAAAATTGGGCTTAAAACTAGTCAGAAATTCTTCAAATGTTTTTCAGCTTTAAGGAAAAAGGGGTAATACAGTATGTCACCTTTTATTGTCATGTACGATACAGGGGTGGACTAGGACAAAAATTCCATTCTGGCATTTTGTGTCCAGACCAGTCCACTACATTATCAGAGGACACTATGTAGAAGCTGTTATTAAGTCAGTGATTCTCAACATGTGGCTCTTTATTTCTTAATTTTAATTATTATTACCCCAGAAAACCTTAAAAGGGAACATTTTTTAAGTTCCTTTGTCCAATTTTTGCCCCTTTTCTAAAAGTTCTAACACTTTTTCTAGACTTTAGCTACTTTTTGCCAATAAATATCCCTTTTTTTCCTATGTTTTATACATTTTTGCAAGTTCTTTTTGACACTTTTATTGAATTTTTGTCCTTTCTTTAATTTTTTTGGCCACTTCTCATCCAAATAAGCTAACTTTTGCCCAATAAATACCACTTGTTTCCTTTTTACTCCTACATTTTGCTTTTTTTTCTGTTCCACAATTTTGCCCTTTTTCACTATTGTTTGCCACATTTTGCTCACTAAAGCTACCCTTTGCCATTACATATCACCTGGTTCTTCTTTATTTGTTCATTTTGTGGCCTCTCTTGACTGCTTTTGACCCATTTTAGTCACTTTTTACTCTTTTCTTGCCACATTTTTGGCCACCTGTTATCATGTCTGCCTCCACTCGCTTATAGCAGACCGGATCGGCCCACTTTGGGTCGACGGCCAACCAGGACGATGCTTGTTATACAGAATGGCCAGTCCACCCCTGGTACAATCTGGTAGGCCTGGATGATCCCTTTCGTTTTGAGTGTTGGAACCATTGAGAGACGTTTGAGGAAACAGTGCATGTATTTCTCTTCTGTAACATCACCAACCACTCCGCTGCAGCTCATGGAGCTTTGTTTACACACTTCTCACTGCTGCGACTGTCTTAAAGGGGCCACGTGCTAAATGGGTCAGTGCTCTAAAAACTGCTGTGAGCAACTCAAACCTGCCCTGAAGAAGCCACACTACAGAATTTACTCGTGCATTTCATCCCTTATGATATAATTTGGTATATTTTATTTATTTGAAGAGGTTAAAGGAAAATATGTGAAATATACAAAGTGTTAATCAAGGATTAAGTTTCGTTGTCGTAAATTGAGAATTATGATCTCTTGTTTAAGTTAAATTTAAGAAAACACAATTTCTTCAAATAAAATAATTTTCACTTTCCAATACAATTCCTGCCAGTTGATGAAAAAGAGGAACACTTCTACATTCCACAAACTTTCACCAACAATTTAAAAAGCCGTGAATAGTGTAATTGAAAAAGAAGAAAAGACAAAACTAAAGAGATATTGTCACAGCTAGTGCAACGTATCTTGCAACGACAATAAACAACTTTAAAAATGTTGTCGTTTCATGGCATTATTAAATGTTGAAATTCTAAACATGGTTTTACTCTGAAAATAATCTTGTTGCTCCATTGGGTTTTATTGTAACGTTGTTTTAGATCCTGTTTCTGGTTCATTCAAGCTTATAATTAACTGGATATTCTAATCTTTAAGGCGAAACATGTTTGATAAGATTCATTTTTTCTTATTTTCTTGATCTAAGGCTTTTTTTTTTGTTTTTTACGTTTTTTGACATTTCTTCTTTGCAGTACTGATTCTTTTGTACACCTGCCTCATCATCTCGCTGTGAAACCTGGTTATACGAAGAGATCTATCATCAAAGCAGTTTGATGCCAGAACGCTCTGAAATGATTTCATATGACTTTCCAACCTTTAATGCAATGAATGTTATCACAGTGACGGATTCCTCTTAATCTGATAACAGAAGAGTAAGTGGAGGATAAAACAGGCCTTTTCTCACTGTTAGACATCCCTCACTTAAGCCCTATTCTCACAGGATTAGTTTAACCTAGGGACCACATGTAATAAATAGATAAATGAACCCCCAACGTTGGCTTTTTATGTGCCGCATTCTAGGGGTTGAACAGACGAGTCGACTTTAGTGTTGTTTCGCAAGTCTGTATACGTGACGTGGACTAGTCACATTACCTGACTTTTGCCCATGATGGCGGTGCAACACAGCAAACAAGGGTCCTAGTACCCCTGCACGGCAAGGCAGCACAAAATCAAGCGTTTCTCCTCATACTGCAGCTGGTAGGCAGATACTACGGCTAATATACATGCTAACGTTAGCTGTAGTGGTAACATGTCTGTGTATTAAGCAGATCTGGAAAACATCAGCAGTGCAGGACGGAGGCTCCGAGGGAATTTCTACTTTACAAGTAACCAGTGTTGGGAAAAAAGTAATTAGTTATAGTTACTCACTACTTGTTCCAAAAAGTAACTGAGTTAGTAACTGAATTACTCTATAATAAAAGTAACTCATTACCAAGTAAAGTAACTATTTGCGTTACTGTTGAAAACAAAAAGTTGCTATATGTCAAAGAATTCACATTTTTTAGCTGCGTGTGTCGTTGTGAGGTGCTTCATTAAATTTGAGTTGTTTAGAACGGATGTGGACAAAGTCTTCACTCCTGGATATAATGAACACTTCACATGTGTTGGGCGACCGTGGCTCAGGTGGTAGAGGGTCGTCTTCTGATCGAGAGGTTGGGCGTTCGATCCCAGTACCTGACTATGTGTCGAAGTGTCCTTGGGCAAGACACTGAACCCTAAGTTGCTCCCAGTGGTCGACTAGCGCCTTGCATGTCAGTCCTGTCCCACTGGTGTGTGAATGTGAGAGTGATTGGGTGAATGAGCTGATATGTAAAGCGCTTTGGGACTGCTTCAGTGTGGTGATGAAGCGCTATATAAATCAAGTCCATTTACATGTACGTTCTTACTTTTGACCACAATTAATTTAAAGTAGCGTTTGTATCGCCACCTTAAAAATGACAACTTTTCAACGGACTCTACGCTCACCATCTCTGCTGCTTCATCAAATCTGTAGTTTGTGTGTGTGTGTGTGTGTGTGTGGGGGGCGCGTGTGTAAAAACACCGGCTCTGATTGGCTACCATGAAACATGATGTCGCCTTAGCCAATCATAATCACCTTGTTTTTAACCCACCTCCTCACTACAGCTGCGTATGAAGCCAGGGGTGCTTTCAGATAACAGTTTATTCAATCAATGCATGTAACGCACCGCATTTAACGTTCAGTAACGTTACCGACGTTGTAATGGCGTTGTAACGGCGTAAAAAGTAATTAGTTAGATTACCCCGTTACTGAAGAAAACACTCCGTTTCCCAGCGCCGTTATTTTATTCGTTGTTCTTCCAAACACTGGAAATTACTGACATGACCGATTCGCACGGGATTAACATCACAGGCATTCTCTGGAATTATTACAAATCGCATGTGGTCCCAAGGTAAAACTTATCCTGTGCGAATAAGGCTTTAGACATAAAAACCGGCGTGGATCATTTTAAAATGTATAAATCTCTGGGTACCAAATCTAGTGAAGTAAAGCTAAAGTTTTTATATTTATTTATCTTTGTTCCAGCCTTGCTGAGAAGCTAAAAGTGTTTTGTTGAATTGGTGATGATGAATGTAGTTAGAGAGTTACTCCTCCCACTAATAAACACTCGCACACACTGTAGAGACAACACATCATATTTTATTCAAAAGATTGAGTCCAAGACACGCTTTTCAAATTTAAATGAGGTATTAGTGTGTGGGACCTGCAGTAATATTGGAACACACACACATGCAGAGGATGCACACACACACACACACACACACACACACACAGTAGAACTTTAATCGGGCCGAAAAAAGTCAACTCGACGGTGTTCACATCATCTAGAATGATCCGTTGCGAGTTATAAACATGACGAGCAGCTTCATGTGCGCTTTGTCTGGTTGAAGCTACACTGTTTATATTGGACCGTGCACACAGGCAGCATCGGGGGCAGCTAAGTGGCTGCAGTGGTCCTCAGGTGAAGACGGAAGCATCCGAGCAGATTGCCTGTATTAAATAGATGGTGCGGGTGATGTATGTGTTTCTGGGTTATTCAGATTAAAAAGAGAGTTAAAACAACTCGAGCACATCTGAAAGTCCCTTTTGTGTCCAAGTGTGGAGCAATTATAACGACAGAAAATCACCCTACGTTGCTGAAAACTGACCGTTGGGGGCGCCATCGCTCTGTATGGGAACAAAATTACAACGTCAGGGGCCCCTACGCTCAACAGCGCTGGCGAGAACCCTGAAGCTAAAGTATTTTTATGCTGATGTTTAGTATATGTTGGAGTTTTTAGTGAAATGTTCCCAAACTTTTGAGAGTTTAGGTTGGTTCTTCTTCTGTCACGCAATTCTTCTTCACAATGTAAATGGTGACGCGACACTGCGCCCAGCAGTTCACGTCGGGTACTGCAGCAAAAATTAAGTCTGCTGGTCTGATTTTATTATGAATTTACAACATTAAACAACGCGTCGACACAAATATTTGAAGTCAACATTATCAATTATGTTACTAATCATTTTTGCATCATTGTATATGTTACACACATTGTGGTTGGTGCATATTTCGAGACGGGCTATATATTTAATTCTATTTTTTTGTTTGGCCCCCCTGGCAATAATCTCAAACTCCGCCTATGCTCTAGACCAGGGGTGTCAAATTAATTTTAGTTCAGGGGCCAAATACGGACAAGTTTGATCTCAAGTGGGCCGCAGACTTTAGGTTGGGGGGAAAAAGCTATTTTAACATTATTGTTTTCTAGTTTTCAATACCACTCCCTGTTGGATCTTGATGTCAATTTTTTTTTTTGATTTTGTAACCATTTTTTGTGTAATTTAGTTGAATTAATTGTGAGAAATTGGAAGAAATCACTGACTGATTCGATACCAATCGATTCGATACAGTGTAGGAATTACAAGATTTGTTTCTTGTGGTAGATATTTCATGAAATAAAGAAGCCAATTCTAAAGTGACAATACAATATTTTGTTTTCAAATATTTAAAAAAAAAAAAAAAAACACATATCCCCAAGCATTGTGGCTTTATGGCACTGGCAAAGCAAAAACAGAACAACAAAATCACATGTCAATGTATTTATTTTTAGACGTGGACAAAAAAACTAAAGTCTGGCTGACTCATTAGATGGGAACTCCAGAGGTAAAAGTAGCACTGAATACTAACAACAAAGTAGGGATGTAACGATTCACTCAACTCCCGATACGATTCGATTCACGATTTATTTTACAAAATGGGACTGTAGACAAATTTTTTTTTTTGGGAAAAAAACTAGAAAATACTGTACTATTTTCCTTTTATTTTTCATTGTCAAAAGAATTCCTTGATAAACAATTTAACTAAAAATAAATCTTGAATGAAATAAATAAAGGAATAATACAAATGAAAATGAAGCCTATTAATTTAAATTCTGGTTCTATAATAAATAATGCAAAACTGCATAATAGTTCTTTTTCTTTTAAAAGTGCAACTGAAAATGTATTTTGTGCCTTAACAATTGGACTTTAAAAAAAAAAAAAACGTGATTGTACTGATTTACGTCATATTTGTTTGGACCAGCAGAGGGCGCTGGTAACACAGTGGTCGGTTGGCATGCAGATATCTTGCAGTGAAGAAGAGAAGCTATGCTAGCAGACAGAGCTAATAGAAAAACGTGACTTTTACAGATATTCAAGTAATATTACAGATTTTCTTTCGGTGCTAAAGGGGTAATGAATCATTTATTAACATATTTAAGAGTAGAAGGCGGCCAGAAAGAAACTATTAGCAGACTCCGCCCGCCGCCTACACTTGTACACGCCGCCCTCTGCTGGTTAAAAAAAAGTACTGCGATTGAATTTTCAGAAAATCGATATCAACCGTGATACCTATGAATCGATTTTTAACTGCCTTACGATTAATCGTTACATCCCTACAACAAAGTGTTTTAGGTAACAAAGATGCAACATTTCAATGTAAACAAGTTACACACCTATAAACAAACCATGTAACAATAATCTCGTTCTTCTAAAAAAGGTTTTGTTTATATTGAAACTGCAAAGTTGGGGTTCACAGGTTGTATTTATTACTCTAGAAAAATAACTATTTAGCATTCAAAAAGTCATGCTGGATCTCCACGCTTTCAATTCAGTTGTGGTGACATAAACCTCATACAGGGAAATGAAAGTAGGAATCATTTCCTCATTCTGTATGACTGTATTCCTGCCTCACAGGCATAAAAGCGTTCTTAACCAAACTGGTGAAGCTAATCCTCCAGTGGTTCTGATACGTCATCAGAGGACTCTCAGGCCTATTAGAGGTGGCAGCACAATGTGCTTAGAAGTGTTCACACGGCTTTGATTCTCGCGGTGACAAAAGTGCTGACACCGAGCATTGCTGTTGGATCATGATCCTGATCTTTTACAGGATGAGACAGTGAGGTAAGTGTGAATGACAGCCCATGTTTTCACAAGATCAAATGATTTCTCCCACGAGAGACAGAACGAGAGCTGAAGACAAGCAAAGCACAAAGGCAACACACGGAATCCACTGTTTTATGTAACTCACACATCACAGCTACACTGCTTATGCATTTCATTAATACACACTTAAAAAAATCGTGATTCCTGAATTATTTAAACACTGTACGTGGGACGATAAACTGAGTTCACAATACAATAGATGATAATGGGCTATATAATAATATATACAAAGTGTTTAATCTTAGATAGTTTTGTGACATGTTAAAATAAGAATTACAAAATGCTTATTTATTTATTTATTATAATTTATTAGTTATCTATAATGGCCTTGAAATGTGCATTAGACAATCCAGATGTGTTGTTTGAGTATTTGTAGCACATGTGCTGATTCGCAACACTTGTCCACAGGAGGTTTTTGAAGTGATAAAGTTAATAATGCAGTGTACAATAACATTACAGCAGTAAAAGAGAAGCAGTTTTTAAATGTCGATACATACGTTAGTTACAAAGCAAAGGCAAATCAAACTGCTCAGTATTTGCGGTTCATTTTCCCAAACTCACCGGTTATCCGGAGTTTTAACCCTCTGAAAAGTCACTTTGAGGAAGTGTCTAAAAACAGGCCGATTTTGGGCCTTCATGCATATTCATGAGTGGGCGTGTCTGTAGAGCCGACTCTACGCCTCGCTGTTGCAGAGGGCTTGGCTTGCACTTATATTGTACCGCGTCCTCGTTTGGTGTGTGAGATTAAACAGCTGATTACCATAGGGAATATATGTTACTATCCACACACTCGCTGGTTTTCAGCCAAAAAACTGTACATTACAGTAAACCACATTGTTATTTAAGCCCCTGTTGTGATTATGAGTCTGACAAACGCTGCTGCAAGTTAGGCCCAAAACTCATATCTCAACATATTTTCTCTAATGGCGATATACGATATAAATCTTAATAATTTAATTTCCAAAACACAATTCTGGGTTAATTTTACTGATGAAAAATGCCACACAGGCACATTTGTTACAGCTGCACGACATTTGCCACTTTTGGCTTTTTCTCCTATAAGGGACAGCATGTGTGAGTGAGTTCTGTAGTGTGGCTTGTTTGGAGGAAGGTCTGGGTTAGGACGTACTTCAAATCCATCAAACTGTGCTTTTTAATGCTTTTCTGACAAGTAGAGAAAGCAGCACTCCTAAAACAAGTGTTTTAAAACAAAATAAGTTATGAAAATATACATCGATATAGGCAATATTGTCAAAATATAAAATATAAAACTCGATATACAGTATCTTGAATTTCGATATATTGCCCAGCCTTATTTGAGGATGTGTTTATTACAGCAGCAGTAAAGAATTAAAGCTGATATCCGGAGTTTCTGATAAATCAATGTTTACATATGATTGTTTTGAAATGCAAAAAAATACCTAACTAGTCTTTTACTATGGTTTACTGGCGGTAGTCATTCATATACATTAATGTATATAAGTCCCTCCTTCGTCCTATAGACCCCTATACAAATAGTAACGATTGCCGAGTGTGCCCAGCCAATAAACTTCGATTTCTTGTTTTTCAGACTGTGCATGGAAACAAGGCCCCGCTCTTACCTGACCCATAGACCTATATCAATGCAACCCGATGCGACCTTGTTATGTTCCGCGATGCGCGTGCAGAAAAGTACAGGCGTGGCTTCTGGTAGATTACAGAGGAATGGGGAGGAAGTGAGGCTGTTTAGGGCGGAACATTGAGACGTTTCCCAGGAAGACCGTATATCATCTTTAAGTCACTTCTTTCGCCTCCTCAGCTCTTCTGACCACAGGAATAGTCAATTTAAGACACTAGTCCATTGTTTTGTGCACCCGCTGCATCGCTGTGGGTCACAAACACGTCAGATCATGTCACAAAGGTGATATGAGGCGATGTAACGGCTGATAAAAGTGAAACTGATTGTAATCGCACTTCTGATTATTTCTATACTGAACAACTTTCAACTTTGTCCCTCTGAATGAGTCTAAAGGAATGTTATTCACTGTAGCAAAACTATTATGAAGAAAATTTTGAAGTTTTTTTTTTTTTAACTTTAAGTTAGCCAGAGCAGGAAAACAAATGATGACCATCAGCTGAGATTTAAAAAAAAAAAACAAAACAAGCAAAGCTCAGTATAGATTTTTAGTCTTTTTTTTCTCCTCCTCCTTTTCCTGTTTCTACCCAATTAATCATGATAAGATTTCAGGAGCTCAGCCTTCAGGCTTAAAGAGAGGATGCATACTGCACAGCTTCACAGTTGATTTAATAAACTAACAAATAGCAGCCAATGCACTAAAAAACAAGCTTGCTGATTTCTAGGTTATATCATGTTTTACACTGCAGGTTTGTTCATGTCACATGTGCACCACACCACACTGATGTGTGCGGATCGTTCCTTGTGCATCTTTCTGCTCGTTTCTTCTCTTTTCCCTCTCACTTGGTATGCAGAGTGAGCACATGCTGGAGTCGAGGTCTTTCTAACCTTCCTGACCTGCTGCATTCACAAAACATTCAGGGTTTTTTTTGTACCTTTATGTTGTCGTCAACAGCAGTTTGAGGCAGTCTGACCTCTAGCTAAGGATTTTATTATACAGATCTGCCTGTACACAAATATGCCTGCTTTGCTCTTGTAGGCTGTGAAAGGATTATTATTTTACTTCAAGCGATTGTGTACCATTAAATCTACTTATGTTTATTCGCTCTCCAAATTAATAACATTCAAACAGCGCTTGGAAAAAGTTTTAATCCTCCGCAAATCAATATGAGTTCCAAATGGGGGACAAACACACACTGAGCTGGAAAGAAAAATCTATAAGCCTAATTATTTTTCACCACTTTTAAGCTATCTTTGCACGGTTTGATATGAAGTAATGAGACGGCTTGGAGTTTCTGCTCTGCATGCTTTCCCCAATTTAGTGCAATTTTTGCTGATCTCAATTCCCTATAGAATCATAGATCAGCCAATTGTGGTCAAATTTGAGCAACTTTTCAGTTTGATTTAACCTGGCTGGTGTAGTTGTACTGTATATCCACTGATGCAGAGGGTGTTCCCACATTGGCCTCCTTTCCACTAGTGGAAGAAATCAGAGCAGGGCTGGGGGCGGGGCAAATGACTGGGTTCTTTAAACCCAAATGGTAAAGCTCATGATAACATCATTTTACAACAGACGCATGCCCGTAACAGCGGGGCTTACACGCTTCAGCACCACGGAGAGCGACCATGTCATTTTGAAGTCCATCAAACGGACATGAAGTAACAAAACAAGAGAACAACAAAAACATTCGGCGACATGGTCACTTATAATAAAACAACACAAATTCAAAGCAGTTCAGCACCACGGATAGCGACCACATCATTTTGACAACAACTTTAACCATTTCAACTCAGAGTTTAGTTAAACTCGTCCACGATGTTCTGTATGTCCATTTTCTTTGCTCTCTCATTCTCTATGGACAACACGGCAAGTCCACTCAGTCTCTCCTGTCCCTCTGCTCCTCAACTGGTTTTTAATACATTTGAACTTGGATAATGAGCGGGGCAACTTAAAGACTCATTTCAATGTGGACAAACATGAGACACGTGACTGACGTGTGCGCAGAAACCATGTTGTTTACATACTGTATGTGACGCTTGAAAAATAGAAAAATACCAATGAATGAACTGGTGCTAAGGCTTGAAACTAGTTAGTAGTATGTAGAATGCTTGTCCCCTGAGGATGTGGTCGCTTATTTCAGGAAACTCACTTTAAGTACAGGTGAATGATTGCAGGACCCATGCAGCATTCCCTAAAACGAGTGGTCATCCGGGTGCGTGCCGCCCTCCCAGCCCCCCCTGAAGCCCCGCCCCTGCTCCTGTCCTTAGATTGTTTTGATCCTGGTGGAGTTGATGAAGACACTTGGCTCCAGTTCTTTAATTTAGACATTTATCTGCCTGTTTTTAGTAAAAGCAGAACCTTTTTATGTAGGAGTCTGCTTCATCACATGTTGAATTCTTGCATAAACTTAGTGCAGTTTATGGCAGTTGTTCTCTACAGGGGGTACTTGAGATAGAGAGTGGAAAATTAACAAATGAAAGCATTACAAAAGTGGGGTTTTAATAATGTTTACTTTCAGTTAAAAATGATAATCATTATAATTATGATGGAAATGATCTTGATTAAAACAAACAATAAACATGCAAGAGTCAGTCTTGGTCCCACACCAGGTGGTAGATGATCTGAAATGATAAAAACTATAGAAAGAAATATATTTAGAATGCACTAAATACTGTTTCATTCCACCTGTTTCCAAAAGAAGGTAACATAATTCATTCTATCATTATGCTATACTGTTTTGTTGTTTTTCCACATTATTCTGAGCAAAATGTTGTAGTCAGACAAAGGGGGTACTTGAGTCAAAAAGGTTTGAGACCCACTGGTTTATAGTATGAACAGAATGCAACCGGAAGTAAAAATGGAGGCATCTTGGCGTTTTAGTGGGACTACAAATTTAATACATCAAAATAATACATATTCATACATTTTAATACCCCGCTCTCCTTCTACTGTTGATTTTTCACTCCGCCCTCCACGAGGGATTTTTTCCCCTCCTGGGAAGCTGAATTAGAATGCAGTCATACATATCAGATTCAGGACCAGATATGGAAGTGTCCTCCTCAAACCCATTGACAACACCTCCTCCTCCTTAACAGCTGAGAAATGTAATGCTTTGCTTTCTTCTTTTCAAACCAAAATTGACACTATTTACAGCAGCTTCAACACCCACACTGTCCCCTCTACATCCCTACCCACATCGCCCCACTTCTTCATTCAACCTCTGTCTCAGTTCATCCCTGTGTCCCAATTGAGCTTCCCATCATTACCTCTAGCATGAAGTCCTCCACCAGTATTCTTGACCCCATCCCATCCAATCTTGTCAAAAACTGTCTCCCAATTATCGCGCCACTCATAACCTCAATCATCAACTCCTCCCTCTGCTCTGGTGCAGTACCCACAACTCTCAAACGAGCAGCCATCACCCCCATCCTCAAGAAACCTGGACCCAATACAGACGGCATGTGCAACTTCCGCCCCATCTCCAACCTACCTTTTCTATCACTAACACTAGAACATGTTGTCTCCTCTCCTCTCAGATCAAATCCCACCTCTCCTCCAATAACCTTTTTGAACTATCCCATTCAGCTTCCGTTCCCAGCACAGAAACAGCTCTCCTTAAAGTCACCAACGACCTCCTCCTCCCCTCATCCGCCTTGACGTCACTGCAGCCTTTTACACAATCAGCCACAGTATTCTTCTATCTCTCTTAGAACATCTTACCTCACTGAGAGACGACAGTTTATCAACATCAATAACTGCTCCTCCTCCGTAACTCCTTTGTCCCAAGGCGTCCCCCAGGTTTCAGTGCTTGGTCTCCTCCTGTTCATCATATACTTGCTCATCCTTGTTAACTTTATCCACCAGCATGGTCTCTATTTCCACTATTATGCAGACAGGGTTCCCACGGATTCTTAAAAATAAGGCCTTAATGTCATTAAAAAGTCTTAAATCGATGTTTCAAAAGTCTTAAATTTTAACACACAAATATGATTTTATAATTGTAATTAGTCTCACATTTCAAAATAAATGATAGCAACTTTCAACAACATGGGGAAATATAAATTTAACAAAAATTCCTCTCTAATAATTGTTTTTTTGTATTTTTGTTGTTTGTTAAATTTCTGGTTTTTGCTGTAGTCATCTTGTGTGTTTTGAGTGATTTTGATTATTTTAGGCTGGTTTTTTTTTGTGTATTTTACTGTCATTTTGTGTATTTTTGTGTGTTTACTTTGGGGGCCGCCAGTTGCATGTCTGAACTAGACACTGGGAAAAATTTCTTTTACTTATGTGTAATTGTTTTAAAAACTGTAAAGTGTCTTTGAGTATTATTATGGTCAGATTTAAAAAAAAAAAAAAAAAAAAATCAGATTTGTGCTGTTCAAACTGTCTTTAACAGATATGATACAGGTCGCATTTGGGTAAAAATGTTGGATTTGGGTTGCGTGTGCCTTGCATAGTCATAGACTTCCATTGATTATTCTTTGGAACAAACAAACAAGCTGCGATGCTAACAGTGAAAGAAACAGGCTTCATGTTTGTTCTGCTGGTGGAGGAGATGAAACAGCTAAAGGATGGCCTACCTGGAGGAGCTGGAACACTGCACCAGAATTGTTGATGTCATCAATAATGAATAATGAAGCTGGACATCAAGGGCCCGCTGAGATGGAGAAGAACAGTCCGACCCAGAGTCAGCAGAAAACATAAGTTCAAACTACTGAAACAAGGAAGAAAACCTAAAGGCTCCAAGGATTCAGAAATGGACGCTGGGCAGACGCTCTGTAAGCGGTGCGCTGGGCAAATATTGTAAATGCTGCTTCACGGCACCACAAAATGGACACAAACTCTCAACAAAGCCGTGGAACTGTTTCCTTCCTCTGATGTCAAGGCCAAGATGGCGGATTCAATTCAAATTCAGGATATTTTTATATAAAGGAATGTACATGTATATATTATACATCATGTTTAACAAAGACGCCAATGCAGTTCATCAAAGACACCTGTTGGAGTGTTTCACGTCCCTCTTAAGCATGAGCCCATTGGTAGAGGGCTCATCTTCTGATCGAGAGGTTGGGGGTTCGATCCCAAAGCTACTGTATACCCGTCTATGTGGCAAAATGCTGCCCTATGATTCCTTGCGGCGACAACATTTAAAGGGACCCGCTTATCCGAGCGTTCACAGAAACTTGCGATGACATTAAACAGACACTGTCGTTCAACAAAAAGGGATCAGAGACAATTTTAGCCACATTCTGTTTTATTCAACATATTTCATTCACCTAGGAATGCTTTGTGCGGTTGTACATTTGTATGCGTACAATGTTATGTAGGCCTATATCTTGAATGAATGCAACAATTTCACAAAATCATACTTATTTGGGATTGGTTGATTTGTGAGTGGAAGGTGAGTGTGAGCAACCATTCTCAATGTGAAGTTCTTTTACTTTCACTTTTGTTCCTCGTAACCTGGTAGCCTCTTTTCCTTTGATTTACATTCAAACCTTGTGACATTTGAGATTATATCAGCGGTTAGAGACACAATCGTCTGTTTTCTGTAATTTGTAGTTTGTTTTTTTTTTACCACAGGTAGACGTCATTAACTTTTCCGCCGTCGGATTATTACGTCACCTAGTGGAAGTGCGTCTGATTGTCAAAACAACGTGATCACCTTTTACTAACTGCTTTAGGAAGTCTCCTAACACTTTTCCTTAACCCCGTGGATGATGTCACGGGGTTAAGGAAAAGTGGATAAAAAAGGAGATAAGAGGTAATATTAAGACGCAGCAACTGAACCCTAACCCCAAATTTCCTCCGCGCCACCGGAGCTGATAGGTTTCCACTTTAGTCTACGTGTTATTTTCCACCAGGTCCGCTGCGGAGCGTGTCTGCTCCTTCCCAGCTCCGATTGTCCGGTGCCAGATATACGCAGGGCTTCTATTTCTGGCGTACACCGGTGCACGATGCATCAATCAGCACAGAGCAAATGAAGCTAAACAGGAAGTTAAGCACGTACTCCGCAATAAAATATCCGGTTACTTTTCAAAAATAAAACACTTCAGATTATATTTTAAATAACTACATCACCAAAATGTCATAATGTGTAAAAACAAATTCACATCCACTATATTGTTTCCTCTCATACTATAACTACACTGTAAACTGCAGCAACTTTGATTAAGTTCATGTTTTACTGGTGCAGTTTTATCTCTTCTTTGTTGGCTGTTTGGTAAAAAATGTGGCTTTGACAAAACCAGAGTCCAACCTTCTTGTTCTCCTTCGTTAGGAACACTGACCTGTTTATCTGTTTATTGTTGCGTTAATAACACATACCTTTAACTGCGTTCTCGCGTGATTATATAAATATCGTGAGAACTGCTCTGTCTCGTGACGTCACAGTCGACCAACGCAACCGGTGGGGATTACCGGACAGCGGGGCAAAACCGTATCCGTGCCGTGGTGCAGCGGAGACGTATCCAGTGGAAACCCTTAGCTAGCTCCCAACGGTTAATTAGCCATTGATCAGCTCTGTCCGATTGGTGAATGTGAGTGTGAATGGGTGCTTTGGGACTACCTAGGCGGTTATAAAGCGCTATATAAATCAAGTCCATTTATATTTTAGCATTTTACTGTTTCTAATGAGCATTTAGTTTCTCTTTGCTGCTTTGATGAAGGTTTAGTTTTGTATGAAAAAGGTCCTGCAGCAGAAAAGAGAATAATGCTCTTAAGTCACCTGATAGTAACTCTGTAATAAACTTCGGTTATTCATTTAAAAGTCATGAGTTTTTCTTCGTCCTCTTTCCCTCTTTTTTTATTCAGAGACTCACCACAAGCCAACGATGGCGTAGCCCAGACGCCTCGCTCCAGGACGTTTTCTCGTTTTCCCAGACTTGGACGCAGCCGCAACCAGGAAGCAAGACCCGAACCCCAGAGTGGCGACCTTTAAACCCTGTAGAGACAGAAGAGTGCAGACTGTACGAGACTATTTATTGGCCTACGGTTGATTTTTAAAAGTGTTGCAGAGGTGAGAAATGTTTTTGAATAAAGAATAAAGACTGGACCCAAACACACATATTACCTCAGTGGAACATTACAAGCTTGCCTACAACCTGCACGAGGAATAGCCTTGAACGATATCGCCTAAACACACAACGCCACGCAAGTTTTCTACTTATTTTTGAATTTTGTAGTGAATTTGTTTTATGGCCACAGGGCCGATGTGTTTCATAGCTGCTTTCCTGTTGCAGAGGTGGAGTGGGCGACTATGGTGCAAAGTGTCACTAATGTGTTAGAAATAGTTTGCCATCACAATAAAAACTACAACGTTGATGATTATCTATTAATAATGTGGATCAAGCAAATGGCATTCTTTGTTCAGCTCTATCTTAATAATCTCTTTTTATCAAATCACCTGTTTCTTCTTCCTGGTATGAGTTCCATTCTTTTTTCCTTGGTTTTAGGCAATATTATAAGGATTGATTTGGACAGCTACTATTAGTAAACAACCTAAATCAGTGTGATACCTTTACAAACATCTTCCCACACATCTTACAGCTAAAACTGATTGTTTTGGATTAAACTGCGGATCTGCCGTCTTTGTACACGAGATGTAATCCGAGGTCATGTGGCTGTGCTGCAAGTCATGATGTTCATTGATTGTTTTTCAAATGTGTCTTAGAATGAGTTATTGCAGTGTTACATTGTCAATTGAATGAATTAAATGTGCAACAAATGGAGAGAAAAAAACAAACACTTGAAGAGAAATGGGTTGTGAGAGTACAAAAGAAAGCTCCGCCAAGCATCAAGTGTTTGTAATACAGACTCATGCATATGTATGTAATGGCATACCCAAGAGTAGCCGCCACATGTTTTCTCAAACGAGGAGGGATTGTGTTGGAAAGGCTGTGGAGAACTTGAATTGAAGGGTCAGCTCGCTAAGTGGGAAACAGTGTTCATCATCGAGTGAACAAACAAGGCTTGTGGGTTTTAATGAAGCTGCTGTTCCTGCTCAGAAATGACCCTCACAAGCCTCCAGTCACCAGTGCTGCCAAATAAAGAGTTCTGTCAGACCTTTACTGGGGCTTTTTACAGAAACGGTGTGTGTGTGTCCGTGTGCGTGCGTGCCAATGAGTTGGGGATAAAATGTCAAGGGTAAAAAACAACAGAATCAGACTCTTAAAAAGCGTGTTCTTACTGCAAACTGTTTTTGTCCTTGTCTGAAGATTATTGAATATTATATTTCTTAAAGCTGCAGTATGTAGAATGGTGAGACTTGTATGCAATTCACCGGCATCCTCGTGAACGCACACAACTGTGGAGATCTTAGCAACTTTTTTCTGAATAGAGGTGACAAATGTAGGGACTTTATAGTGTGTTATTGGAGAGTTTTATGATGTTTTAAACTCTATTTTAAACATGAATGCATATATCACTCTGTAGTTATGCAAAAACAATTGCGCATCTTTCCACCTTGGACAAGCTTCTCTATGTATATTGAGTTAGTGCAGTGGTCAAAGGCTCAGTCTTTCACAGGAGCAGCTGGGGTTCTATTTCCAACCTTGATTTTTTTCTATCTGAAACATATTTTTGTTTCAAAAGCAACAAAATAATTTAGGAAATTGTGTTGGCATGCACAAAACTAGATACCGTGACAGTTTTACGATCACCCGCGAGATAAAGGTTATTTATTCACAAGGGTTTGCAAGAAGAGAAATAACCAGGAAAAATGGAAGATTTCTCAATCGTGAGGAATCTAAATATTTTCTCTTGGAAAAAAAAATACGAGCACATTCTGGTGATGATCATCTTGTCTCACTTTTAAAAAAGGATATGTATTGTATATTTAAGAAATAATGTTCTACAGCTTTCTTAACTGCTGATGTGAAGTGCGTTTTATTTTTTTACAACATATCAAGGGGTCATGAATATTTTTCCGAGTGAATAAAGCTTGAATTTGAGTGTGTTCTGAGTAATTACAGCTGGTAAAATCAAACGGGGCATTTACAGAAGTGCTTCACAGGAAATGTAGGTAAAGCATAGACTTTATTAAGCATCGTTTGTTCCAGTTCTGCCTTAGTAAGAAGTCAGGCTTCATCAATCAGTGTCTCTACAAAGAGGAGGTGAATCATAATGTACAGTGTATGGGGTGCTGATTGTAAAGTTGCGTATGCTAAAATAAACTGCAACATTTAGCAAAAAAGCACGTTTAAAAAACATGTGAATTTGACCAGATTTACAGCAATATTCTTGTGAAAATATGTCAATGTTTAATCTAAATGTTAAATATCAAATCTAAATGTTACATTCTAATAGATGTTAAATTCAAATTTAAATGATAAATGTTAAATATTAAATCTAAATGTTACATTTAAATATGCATGTTAAATTCAAATCTAAATGTTAAATCAAAATGTGAAATCTAAATCTGATCACTAAATGTTAGATGATAAATCGAAATGTAAATGTTAAATTGAAATGTTAAATGCTAAATCGCAATGTTAAATGTAAATGTTAAGTGCTAAATCTAATTGGTCAATTTGCGTATTAGCTAAATATTTAGTTTCACCTGTGACATTTAGGTTTAACATTTAGCATTTAGATTTAACATTCACATTTAATGCTTAGATTTAAAAAAAATTTTTTGGAAAAAAAATTACATTTAACATTTAGTTTTAACATTTATATATAGATTTAACAGTTAGATTTAACATTGACATTATATTTTTTACAAGAAAAAGTATATCACAAATTTCTGAAATATTGCTGTAAATCTGGTCAAAAGTAACGTTAAAAAAAATCGCACGTTTTTTTTTTTATGTGGTTTGTTGCTAAATGTTGCAAAAAAGTTGCTGTTTATTTTAGCATGCACAACTTTTCAATCATCGCCCCATAACAGTGTGTATCATGCATATAACACCAATAATGCTTTCTTGTCGCTGTTGTTTTCATTTGCTTTTATTTGAACGTGAAGAGACTATCACTCACGCTGCAAGAGGAGCCTTTGAGTTTCTCTGTCTATGAAATGCTTTCATGTATTTGTGTGTACACGCTCACATTGGGTGTAAGTGACACACAATTTAGATACAGACCTAAATAGGCGTGTGTGTGTGTGCATTTCCAAGGTAGGTTTAACACATCAGCATTTTATTCGGTGGATGAACAGCATGCATAAATAGTTAATGAATAGACAGGGTTCTGTAGCGTCTGTTTTGCAGATTGAATTATTTAACCTTAGCTGCCTTCCCAAATCGTCTCTGGAGCTTTTACTAGAACCCCGTTGGTTTGGGAGAGATGACGTGCAGAGGCAGCAGAGAGAACGCAGAACACCCATGTAGTCCATTTGATCAGAACACTGGGTAATCTTTAGGGTTGAGTTTAGAACTTAGAGTTTGTTGTGTTTTTGTCCCGAGGAAACATGAATATTTGTTTTGGGTGTTAAGATGAAAAACTACTCCACAAAGTAACTCAGTTACTATTTTGATTACTTATACCAAAAAGTAATGCGTTTCTGGAAAAAGTAACTGAGTTGAGTTACTTAAAATTAAAGAATGTATTATTTATTTTGGGTCATTTGTGTCCATACAGCTTCATATCAGTGCTGTAATAATATAATAATCCACTGTTGATCAACTGCTATAAAACAACCATAAATGATGTGCATATAAAGCACAAAACAGCTGCCCCAAAATTAAAACGGTATTTTTTCAGCCTTAGCACAGTAATGTAAAGTAAGCTGTGCATATTCCAGGTGCACATTCTGCTGTTGAAAATACTTATGAAAATAGAACCCAAGCTGCTTGAGGTCCAGTGTGAAATATCCACAGTCAGTCATGATTTGGGGTGCAATGTTCTGTTCTGTTCCTCACCCGTCTTCCTCCAAACCCTTGGACCTTGATTCCAGAATGGAAGGCACACTTTACTTTCATCAGAAAAGGTGACCATGGACCACTGCCCAACAGTCCAGTCCTTCTTCTCCTCTTTTTTATTCTGCAAAAACTGAGAAATAAATGGTGATTTCTTCACAGTATTCTAATTTTTTGAAATCCTGTTTTTGTGGGTTTTATGAGCTGGAAGCCCAAATTATGTAGAAATAAACAAATAAGTACTTTAAATCATGTAAATTGTGGGCCCTGAATCTATAATCTATGAATGTTTAACTTTTTGAATGGAATTATGGAAATTAAAAAACTTTTCTATGATATTCTAGTTTTTTGGAAAATGTCTGTACATAAGTCAACCACAACTCATCCAAGAAGCATTCTGATTGGCTCCTGTGAAACGTCAACCAATAGAATCGCATAAACCCAGGTACAGTATGACATTATTACTATAAAACCGAAGCGCAAAATTCAAATCATTGGATTTTGGTGCTGGCCGGTGAGATGCCCACTGCAGTGTTATGTACGTCTTCTTTTTTATTTTATTTTCTGTGTAACCTCAAAGTGTTTTCTTTCATTAGACATTTTAAATAAGCTTACACGTCCAGAGAAGAAAAACCTCCTGTTCCAACTGCAAAAGCTGAAACACTGAACCAACAGAAGGACGAATGCCTGCAGAGCTGAACCACTGGGAACCAACACCAGGGAACAAAGGCCTGCATCATCTGAGCTGAGCCTGAAGGCCGATAGAGCAAAGCACGCTGCACTGAAGAAGTCCACGCAAGGTCAGTTCTCGACCCGTGGTGAAGAAAACAAGTCAGAACTTTTTTGATTAATAAATGTTTATACTTTGAAAAGTTGTCTGTGGTTTATGAAAATATTGCAATCATAAGGTTTGTTACATGGAGAGTAGACAGTCTTGACAAGAGTTCACAAACCTGGATGACAAGGTATTAATAACTAATTAAGTGATCTGAAACACTTTAACTCAATTTCAGATGGCACCTCCTAAGGCAAACTACTGTAATAATAATAATTAATGTTATAACTCTTATCACTCCTTGTCGAAGATCTCCTCCGACAAAGGTACCAATGGGATGAGAAACTAAATGCATGATAGATAATATTCTTTCATATATTTTACAGCTGATTTAAAGGAGACATATCATGCCTTTAAATCCTTCCTTTTTACATATAAATCATACAGTTGTGGTCTAGATAAAGCGGAACTGCACTGCTTGGGTCTGAATTCCTCATTATTATAGCTCCACAGGCTCCTTTTCTACCCTTTTCTGATGTGCTTCTGAGAGCAACTTGTTTTGGTGCTGTCTCTTTAAATGCAAATGAGACACTTCATACCCCGCCCCCTCTCTAGGTTGCAGAGGTGACACTCGGTTCAACTCCACCCTGTTCGGCCATTTTTGTAGTTTGATAGAAGAGATACGATTCTCTAGCGGTGCAGAAACTTTTTATTCACACGTTATTTACAAAATGTCAACAACAGAAGACTTGTCCATCCAGCCTTACATGTTCAAGCCAGAGTCGGACCCGGCGGAGCGAGATGAAAATGAAGATGATGAACCTGCAGAACAACGTCTTCATATGGATGTTAACAAGTGAGCTAACACAAGCGCCGAGCTAACGCTAGCGCCAAAGCTAACGTCACGAAATGCATTTTAATACAGTCTTTTCAAAGACAAAAACAGCAAAATGAAATGACTAATGAAAACTTTAGACTTGAATTAAATCACGTAGGCCATATCATCAAGGATCTAAAACGAGCACACAGCGCTAACATATGAAGATGGTGCAACTGCTAATGCTAACAAAATAATGACAGGGACGTCTTATCATCACACTTTTTAGCGTTATTTACAGCTTACCGAAGTGCTCTGTTCGTCGTCTCCAAAGATAGAAGGAATTGAACCCTCAATCAGACAAAGTCTTTCGGCAAATCCTTCTTTATACTGGTGGAGGTTGCTGAAGCAGTCAACCTTGAAGTGCTTCGCACACAAAAATTACCTTACCCACAGATGTGGGTACATTTCCATAAAAAATAAAACTCAACCAGGCACTTTGAAAAGGTTCTGATGCTGGGAGACGGTGTAATGAAGCGTGTGGGTTACTACATCCAGCAACTGAACATTTTGACTTATCCTCTCGTAACTTCAACATCCTGGAGCTTGGATTACAAAATAAAAGCGAGAAATAAAAATGGCGGATTGCTCAAAGTGTTGGGCCTGGAGTTGATGTACTAATTTGGCAGTTCCCGCTACAAATACTGTGATGTTATTGTTCAAAAAATGTAATAGAGAATAGAAAAATCGAAACAGATTGAAAAATATGACCAAAACAGAATATAAAGATATCAGATTTTCTGTACTTCTAAACACACAAATATACAACAAAATGCTTTTAAGGGCTAAAAAAGTGGATTTAGCATATGTTCCCTTTAAAACATGGTTCAAAGCTGACCCTTCATCATTAGCTGCGTTTCTATTACACTTGGAAATGTACAAAATCTAAATAGCGCAAGAAAAACTGGAAATGGAAACACCTGAATTTAATTTTGAAAAAACACTCAAATATCGCAAAATTTTTTTGATGCTTTAATGAGGAGGAATTTCAGATGTTTCAGATGCTAGCAATCAAAGATCAAAGAAAATATATGAAGTCACAATGCAGTCAGAGACGTATATCCAGTTATTGATCAGCTATTTCGAGTAATTATTTATTCACAAATTGATCAATATTTCATGTAACCCCTGCCATTTTTTTTTTACAGTTCTTAATCATACGTATAAGCCTAATTGGATGCTCTGATTTGCCAGGAATTGCCCTCAAGCAACGAATTGGAAACTTCAGGAAAGGAGAATTGTTAAACCTTTGCACGTCATTCTCCCACAGGAGAAATTAAAAATGAGGATTGGTCGGTGAAAAGAACCTGTCCATTAGTTGAATTTTAAAGTTATGCTTTTTGCTGATGACAGCATTCTATCGAGTGCATCCAGAGTTACATTATATTCCAAGTCCTGATCCTTTGTCCTGCTCATTATGCTATTTTTTATAAGGGACATCAAGGAGCTGGTTTACACAAGGTCACTGAATAAACAGCACTACTATCTTCACAGCACACCATCCATGCCTGTCATTGAGATGCATGTTATTGAACTGACAGTAAAAGGCAGAAGCTTTGGACAGAGAATCATTTACTCTAACGCTTTATGATGGAAACCAAGATAACACAGCACAGCACATTATGCTTTTTAGAGATTATCTTCATCTGAATGAAAGGCTTAAATTTGGTTTCCCTTTTTTGTCTTAGGTGGTAGAGTGATTTTCTTCTGATGGAGAGGTTGGGTGTTTAATCCCAAGGCCTGTCCATGAGTTGAAGTGTCCTTTGGCAAGACACTGAACCCCAAATTGCTGCCAAAGCATGACAGCTCTCTCCCATTGGTCGATAAATGTGAATGTGGTTGCTTGGGGAACACGTAAAGCTCTTAATATAATCAAGTAAGGATTTCACTTATTTTAGCAGATCCATCAAAAAACAATTTAACATTTAGATTTTTTCTTTAACCTGTATTTTAAATCAAGCATTCAGTAATTTAGTTGTAATAAATGCAATTTTTAGTATTGGGACAATGTTTTACATTTTGCATTTCTTTATTTTACTCAAATTGTAAAAATGATACTTGTACATTAACTAAGACAACAAAACTTCACACAGCTATATTGAGCTTTATTTTCAGATTTCAAGTATACAAAGCCCTACATACATATATCATGGAATAAGTGGAAGTCACACGATACCACAGATAGAATGTAGACAGAGTTTGAGCTTTAACCAGAGTCACTCCCTGTAGTTATACCTGATCTGGTCTGAGCAAACCGTTTGTTCAGGAACCCAGACTCAATCAATTACACAGTTTAGCATCCACCTCGGTGGAAGCTAATGGGGATCCGCAAACAAATAAACTGGAGTGATCCTGTGAAGTATTTGTTGTTCATTGTGAAGAAAAAGCTCAGAAGCAGAAAAGTTGAGCACAGAGCAAGATGGTCCTAAGCTACAGTACGTTCACAATGAAGGTAAATGAGACCCAAATCTATTAAAGCCTAGTCTGAACAACACAATTCCGATTTTTTCTTTCATCTGTGGTCCTAAATCCAATACGTGTCCGATTTTTTACGATGCGACTGCAGTCTGGACGGCCGAGGTCCTTCTATCTGACTCCTATGTCATCGCATCCAAACAGTCCCTTGTAAAGATGCAGCAGCCATCACAGCAAACGACTAGAGCGATAAACCTTGCACTTTTCTTTTTACTCTCCTTAAAGTTATAAAGTGCTGACTTCTTTGGAATGAAACTTTCTCAGTGCGACACACAGTCCTACACTGGACGCCTCCATATTTACTTCTGTGGCATGGGTCACTGTATGACCTCTTCTATTACTTCACGGTTGCACTCCGTTCATACTCCAAACTGATTGAAGATGTATTTGATATGTAACATGAATGATTGCACAAAAAAAAAAATCTGATTTTTTGAAAAAATCCGAATTGTGCATTAAAGGTCCAGTATTATGCTATTTTTCACCGATCTCCAATTGTTCTAAGAACCCCAACGACATAGTATTTGAGGTTTATTTTCCCAAACTCGCCTGTTTTCTGGAGTTTTAGCCTCTGAAATGTCACTTTCATGACGCTTCTAAAACAGGTTGTTTTTGTGCCTTCATGCATATTCATGAGTAGGCGTGTCCGAAGGCTTCATGCCGCAGCTGATCACGACAGCGATTTTCTTTTGCTATCCACGCACTCTTAATATTGTTTTCAGCCAAAAAATGGCACATTATATTAAAACACATGGCTATTTAACTGGCTATTGTGATTATGAGTCTGACAAATGCTGCTTGGTGTGTGTGCGGCAGCAGCGGAGTGTGTTATCTGTTTCAGCTGTTTCAAACACTCACCGGAGCTGCTAAGTCACTTTCTTGTCATCTGTACCACTTCCGACCACAGGACTAGTCCATTTAAGATGATCATTTGTTTTGCCCAACCGCTATGTTGTATTGGGTCACAAACATGTCAGATGATGTCAAAGGCGATACGAGGCGACGTAACGGCTACTAAAAATGGAACTGATTGTGAGCGATCACACTGTGCTTTGGATTATCTTTATATTTATTTTTATTTTTATTTATTTATTCAGTTTATTTCCAACATGGTTACATTTTTTTTGTTCTTTTTTTTTATACTGAATGTAAATGTATTAACTGTGCATAAAGGGACTAGTTGTTGAGAGAGCAGGTTTCTAATGCCCCTGGTCCATCACTGTGGGATGTTGATCAGTTCCTTGGGTTCCTGGGTGCTACACCATAGCTGCCCACTGCTCCTCAGGGAGGGGTTAAATGCAGAGAACAATTTCGTATATGTAGCTTTACATATATGACAATAAAGTATAATGTAGTCTTATAGGGTAGGAGGAGCCAGGATTGTCAGGAGGAGGAGTTTCCACCTCAAGATGTAATATTGGGGCAAAAGTTCAACTTGACCGTTTGGACCTGACTTTTTACAAAATGTGGACTAAAAGGAGGGAGGAAACAGAACTTTTTCAACTTTGGCCCTCTGAATGAGGCTAAAGGAATGTATTTCACTGTAGCAAAACCATAATAAAGTCAATTTTTCATACTACTGGCCCTTTAAGACCTGCTGTGTGAACGTAGTGGTAGGTTTAGGTCCCAGGGTCCCAAATTGTCAGGTTCTCCCAGTGTGGGTTTTCTGTCTGATTTCCGCTTCATGCCCAATGCAAACTGGGATGGGCTCCAGCAGCCCTTGTTGTTGTGATGGGAGTTTTGTGCTGCATATTGTTTGCTTTCTTGATATTTACGTTTTAGGATTAGTTTTTCAGGAGACAAAATCAACATCAGAGCACAAGAGATTTTTTTTGGTTGTGTTCACAAAGCTCCTGGTTTCCATCTGGCAGCAGATGAGCTTCAGGTTTACTGCATTCCCAGTGGAAGATTCAATGTCCCTTCGCTGTACTTTCAGCACACACCATAACACATTCTGATTTGCTCTCTTCTCACCCTCTGTTCGGTGCCTGACATCTTTTCCTCGCTAAAGCATCACCTTGTTTTCTTCATCTCTCTTTCTGTCACCTTTTCTGCCTTTGCAACAGTTTAATTGCAGGTTCTCTGTTCTTTTCTGTATTTTCACATCTTTCATTCCTTTTTTCACTCCCTAGCACCGCATTTGTCCTTGATTAAGTTCCTTCTCTGCTTTCCACTTATCTCTCATCTGCAAATCATGGACGCTAAATCCTCTGTGGGAAAATAGATTCATGACCACCAACTCTTCTTAAAACTAAGTTTGCCTGAACCTCTCGTTATAAAGAAACAAGGGAATGGATCAAAAAAGTAGCCCACCTGAGCTATGAGATGGGGAAATACATTTCTGTTGCATCTTATCAGAAATAAATCCCAAATTAAACTGCAATGGATTATGATAATTAATATGCGATCAGTCCCGGGAACAAGGGGAATAAACTGTGTGCTTTATCCGTAAGCCGTTTATTAACTTCTTCAGTGTGAAGCCTACACAAGGCATTGTTAACATCCAGTTAATTAGCTGACAGATATGCTGATTCATGCTATGTTGAACAGATAAGGACAGAGCAGCAAATATAAATATGTGGCAGAATGTGATAAATGAGTCATCCATAGAGGCAGACATCACACAGTTATTCATCTTTGCAAACATGTATTTACACAGAAGGTCTGAATAACTTTTCTTCTCATCTCATTTTACTCCAAAGCAGTATTAATGTCCTTCCTTTTTAATATGATAAAGTGTTGTCTTGGCTGTGAGTAGATCACCCCTCCCCCATCTTCCTGATTACCTCAGGTGTGTCTGAACACTAATTGTTTGCTGGTACATCTTCATCTGTCAAAGCGCCTGATCTTTTTGGATCCTTTCAACGCAAGCACTTAGACGAAGGCTGCGTCCGAATAGTCCCTCCTATCTCCTTTCCTATCCACTGTTCCTTCACCCCCGGAAGTGTTTAAGTGGTGGCCATGATAAAGAGCGTTCGAGTTCTCTTTAAGCTCAGGAAAAGAGGCTCAATGCTTCCTTTTTTTTTTACCTCCTTTAGCCTAGGAAACACTGATGCATCCTTTACCAAAGGAGACGAGATAATGCTGACCCACAATTCCTTGCTGCGACAACATTTAAAGGGACACACACACCCGAGCGCTGACAAGTAACGGAGATCATGCAAGTTCAATGCAATAATATGTATTGAACAACTTTAAATAAATAATCTAAAACCCATTTTTAATGATATGTAAGACATATTATCAGATTATAACTGACATAAAACAGACAGTATGTGGTTCAAGAAAAAGAAATCAGAGACATTTTTAGCCACATTATGTATTATTCAACATAATTCATATTTCTGAGTGGAAGGTGAGTGTGAGCAACCATTCTCAATGTGACGTTCTTTTAGTTTCACTTTTGTTCCTCGTAGCCTGGTAGCCTCTTTTCCTTTGATTTACATTCATACCTTGTGATTTTTGAGATTACATCAGCGGAAAGTGTGATAAATGTGCTTTTAGTTCATTTTCGGAATTTTTTTTTTTTTTTCACCACGGCAGACGTCACTAACCTTCGCAGCCGTCAGATTATTACGTCACCTAGTGGAAGTGCATCTGATTGTCAAAACAAACGTGATGGCCGTTTCCTAACACCTTTCCTAACACCTTTCCTTAACCCTGTGACGTCATCCACGGGGTTATGGAAAAGTGGATAGGAAAGGATATTGATAGGAGGGACTATTCGACAGAGATCCTGGGACGTGATATTTGAATGTAAATCGACGTTTGTTAAATATTTTAATAGCACACGTGTGATTTATAAACTGTTGTGGTGTTTTTAAATGTTAATTTAAAAAATAGAGTCAAAAAGATGACATTGGTTAAATATTTTGTATGTAAATATAAAAACAAAAAAAAGACAAAAAGGAAAAACTGGCACAATACAATATATACAAAAATGAATCAAAACACAATACACAACATTGACAATCATAAAGTTACTCTAAACTAAATTTAATAAAAATATAATATATTTGTATTACAATATTACTGTTTTTATGTAACTGAGTTACACTACTTTGAGTTACTTTTGGTCCAGAACACTAATTATATCACACTGATCGTGTTTGAATAACATTGGTCTAAGTTTTGTTGTTTCAGGAGCAAAAAGCTCTTTTTTGTTCCCCATAAGTGATATTTACCTATAATAATCATCTTTTTTTCCTCAAATAATTGCAAACAGTGAGAAAACAAAGCAAATATGCACTTAAATTAAATATTCATGTAATTTGAGTTACTTTAATTGTCACTAGTAATGTATTATCACTTTTCACTTTTGTAATGAGTTACACTACTGAGTTACTTCAAAAAGGAAAATATAACTGTAATATATTACAAAAATAGTTACTCCCAATGTCTCAATCTTACGGTGTGCTTTAGCTCCGCCCACTATGTGCCCTTCATGTACACCTGTGCAAAGCGTGCATGCAAGTGGACTTTGATGAAGGAAATTACCCATAAGTTCTTTTGTCGTGGGACGTTCCAATAAAAAAAAAAAAAAAAAAAAAAGATGGCGGACAAACTTTCACAATAAACCCCGTTGGCAGCAAAAACGTCAAAAAAAAAGTATTTTCAAGTTTAAGTAAGGTACTAATTATTTCATTTCTGTAATATGTATTATATTAAAATACATTTTCTTTTTAAAGTGAGTGTAATATGATGAGTAAGTGGAGGGTTGGACAGTTGTTATTTACTGTCTGTCTGTCTGAGTGGATCATTTTTTAATTATTCTAGTGTTGAAATCAGCGATGTCTCGTATTATTATTTTTTCTTTCTATTGAGAACATATCCAGAGCATTGAGGCCATCTTAAATGAAGTTACTGTACTTGAGCATTTCAAATTAATTTAAACATTACAGATGAAATCATTGTTTTAATAAGATGAGGGGTAAACATTAAGGGCTGTATACCTAATATATGAATATTAATATGTAATACAAATATGTTAGATTTTTATGCCTGTAACTAGTAATATAACATGTATTACAATTTTAGAGTAACTTGCCCAACACTGACCCTAACCATACTATATAATAGTATATAGTAAACAGTATACCAATTGCATTTGTAGTGTATAGTACGTTAGCGTGTCATTTCCAACATAGCCTAAGATTCTTGTGTCCCTCATGTTTTTGCCTTCCTTGTGTTTTTTTTTTGTTCTGTTATTCTATCACTGCCTTACTGTAACAGCTCACTGTCACTGTGCTTGGGTCCACAATATACCTCCTCAATCCAACACACTGCCTACCCTGACAGCTAACTTGTCTTTGGCCTAAAGCGTCTATGTTTCACAGCAGGATGTGATACCTTTTAATCCTCACCAGAAGCTTGATGCATACATCTCCACTATCAAACTGTGACAAGTCGGTATAGTGCAGGAATAAGATACAAATGGGAGATTTGACAGTACAAAGCAGAAGAACTATGGTTATTGTAGGGACTGTAGGAACCCAGAAAAAAACGTCCCTATCGGACACGCATAGGCAACTGGCGGCCAGGGGGGCCACATTCGGCCCTCGGTCTGATTTTATAAGGCCCCTAAAGTAAATGTAGAAAATGGCAGAAAAATACACAAAACAAGAGCAAAAATACATTGAAATATTACAAACACACACAAAACTACTATAAAAATGAACAAAACGACAACAGTAAAACACAAAATGACTCAGTAAAATATACAAAATTACAGAAAATGACAACAAAAGTACACCAAAAGACAAGAAAAACCCCAAAAAATGACTTCGCAAACCCACAGCACTAACAAACAAGTAAAAAAACAACAGAAATACACAAAGATTACTCCAAAAAATGCAAAATGACAGCACAAATACACAATAAATTACAGGAAAAATACAAACATACACAGAATGAGAGAAAAACACAAAATTACTATAAAAACTTTTTGTTCTATCCTGTATTAATGTACGGTTTTAATGGACTAATTAACTTTAATCCACTAACTCCCACCGTAAAGGGTGTGTTTCACTGGTGAAAAGTGTGTCACTCAAGCTCGGACATCGGATTGCTGTCTTTTAACAGTTTTATTTCAATTCACCGCTAACTATTACTAGCACAGTAACCGTGTCGTTTGCCAGCCAGGTAATCAACTGTAACGACATAAACAGACACACCCACAACATTAACAACACGGACATATTATCGACTGTATGAACTGCACACATGAACATTTAAGTAGTTACGGGTTTAACATCAACACGTTAACTCACCAGCTCAGCTTCACCAGTCAAAACAGCGACATCCGTACAAATGAAATCCGGCAGGTAAACACATGCGCGGGTAACACACATCACGCCCTATATTTTCTTAGATTAATCCGCCCCAAATAAAATACAGAAAAATGCGATAATTCTATAACATAATACAGAGTGTTTGGTTGGCGATAAATCAAACAAATAAATTATACACCAACATGTGAAAAATAGGAGAACTCCACACACCTCCCACTTGGGCTACTTGTCATTGACCGAGTAGGCCACAACAACCACTAACAGTACAAAATAATGCAAAACAGAACATGCAAAAACCCCTCAGTCAACAAAATTAAAGAGACAGCGTTTAACTGTACACTGAAACAGTTTGGTCAGAATTCCCACATTAAGATGACCACAGTCCGTAAGCACCTCTCAGGTACTTAGGGGAGCAAACGAAAGCTCCCTTGCTCCTCCACTGGCAGTAACACTACCAGCCTCCTTACATCCCTGTGGAGTATGGTGGTAGGACATGACTCCTTATCCATCCTTGCCTGGGACAGATTGATGGGACGACTATGACAAGTCTTCACTTTCACGTCCCGGACAACTCCCTTATCATCTGGATACGCCTCCTCAACACGGCCCAGTTTGAATCGACCCCGGAGAGCGTTTTGGTCCGCCACCCAGACCACGTCTCCAACTGAGACATTTCTAGCAGGAGCGTGCCACTTTTGTCGAACAAACAGGTGAGGCCCTGCCAACTGGCTCCAACGTTTCCAGAACTTATTCACTTCCACCTGGACTGCACGCAGACGACTGAAGGGGTAGGCAGGAAAGTCAAAATCGTGATTGTCACCTCTGGGCCCCGCCCGACCCAACAGCAA
Source organism: Gouania willdenowi (assembly GCF_900634775.1). Taxonomy (NCBI): domain Eukaryota; kingdom Metazoa; phylum Chordata; class Actinopteri; order Blenniiformes; family Gobiesocidae; genus Gouania; species Gouania willdenowi. Next base: position 18,752,719 of record NC_041062.1, read on the forward strand.
TGAGTTCGGTGTCACAATGTCCACAGTCTCGTCCTGAACCTGAGCTCTGGCACTGATGGGCCTCTCATTGGAGAGGTTAGCAGCCAGGTAAAGGAGGGTTTGGAACTCCAGCGTAGTCAGGTTTCCTTCTTCACCAACGCTGCTCAATGACCTTTTTAGCACACGGACAGCTGCCTCCGCTGCCCCATTTCGATGCGGTGAGTCCGCTGGGCTAAACTCCCACAACCAGTCAGTCCCAACCACAGCCGCTCTCTTCTGGACTCCTTCTTTGTCGATACACGCCAGAAAACTGTAGAGATCCTCTAGCGCAGGTCTGGCCCCCACGAAATTGGTCCCCTGGTCGGACCAGAGCCTCCTGGGGTGGCCCCTCAGAGCGGTCAACCGCTGATACGTCTTGAGAAAACCCTCAGTTGACAGGTCTTCAACTACATCTGCATGAACCGCTCTCGAGGCCATACAACTAAAGACTATGCCCCAAACCTTCTTCTTTGTTCGCCGCCTCACTGAGTCCCTGACTGTGTACGGACCAAACAAATCCAACGTTGTATACTCAAAAGGGGCTGCTGGTTTCGTGCGTACAGTGGGAAGATCGCTCATCACTTGAGTGCATAGTTTAGCTCTGCACTTCCGACAATGTACACATAAGTCGATTACTTTGCGTGCAACCCTAGGACCTTGCACTACCCAGGCCCTTTTTCTCATTCGAAGGAGGGTGCCAGCAACACCTTCATGGTTAGCACGGTGGCCTTCTTCGGCAAGGAGGGTACTGATCCGCTCTTTGTAGGGGATCAGCGGAACCCCAGGTCTCTCCTCACTAACAGACTGGACCCGGCCATAGCACAACAAGAGGCCCGACTCATTGTCCTTGTTCACAACCAGGCGGTTGATGGTCGTTGTGGGGAATGTCACGCCTGACTGGGCAGCGAGGCATAAGTCCTGGAACGCTTCAGTACGCTCCTGGACTGTGAGCACTGCCTCCCACTGTCCTCGCTCGCTGGTTCGACCCCTGCTGAGCAACCAGAAGTGTACGGCTCTGCGAACATATCCCACAGTCCCACAGAGTTTGGTTAGTGTATCGAACCTTGACAGATCCATTTGACTTATGAGCGCCGAACCCCAAAACCTCTTCGTACTGTGGGTGTTAGATGCTACCGACGCCAATCCCGTAGCATTTCCACTAGAATTGTCCAGAGTAGACAACTTTTTTGCTTGGACTCTCGTCATGACGGCGGAGAAAGCTTTTCTCTGGAGCTTACTCACGACCTCCCTGGTACTGGAGGCCACCTCTGCAGCAGACTTCATAGGCCACTCCTTTACTGGCCTGGTTAGAAACTCGGGACCTCTCTGCCATAGGGAATCACTGTCGAGCTGTTCAGGGGAACACCCTCTTGTGACTAGATCGGCCACGTTGCACTGCCCCGGGATCCACCACCAGTCAGTCACAGGTCCGGCCTTCTGTATCTCACCCACACGATTGGCGAAGAAGGTCTGGAACCCATAGCTCTCCCGCTGGATGGCGCCCAACACAGTCTGACTGTCGACAAAGTGGTACCACCTGTCCACGTTCAACCGCCCATGTTTCAGTACATATCCCTTCAGGCGCGCAGCAAAGACAGCTCCGCAGATCTCTGCTTTGACGGCGTCGCCCTTCTGGTCGAGTGGAGTCAATTTAGCCTTTGATTCCACGAGCCGGATCACAACACCCTCTGTCGTCTCCCAACGCAGGTAGAGGACCGCCCCATAAGAGTCACAGCTCCCGTCGGAGAACGAGACCCCCCAGGGTTTACCCATCCAGCCAGAAGGTGTAATACTTCTCGGGAAAGTGATGGTATTCAACCGGGCATACTCTTTGAAAAGCTCAATTGCCTTCCCGCGTAGCTCCTTAGACAACGGTTTGTCCCATGTGTCCTTGGTCAATGACCCAGCCTCCTGAAAGGCCCTCCTGACTAGAATGACACCCTTCTGTTTCAGGGGCGTCACCAGACCAAGGGGATCATAAAGACCAGCTACCTGGCTCAGTAGCATACGACGGGTAAGAGGAACTGGCGTCTTCTCCTCTATGTCCTTCACGGTAAGATCAAGCCCAGTGCGCATCTTTTTCTTTCTTGTGGAGAAATTAACAGCAACCATAAGGAAGAGCTTATCTTCGCTTACGTGATAACCAACCCCAAGAGCTTTATTGTCCTCATCCCTCAACTGGTTGGGCAATACGATGGTCTCTGGCTTGGTGGGAACACCGCCTTGCCTCCCACTTTGACCAGACCGCACCCAAGGTTTAAGGCAAAAACCCCCAGTTGCGAGGATGGTCTCAACTCCCACAAGGATCTCGCTCAGTCTTTGGGGGTCATTGTGGGACACCAGTATGTCATCTACGTAGGCATTGTCTAAGATAACATGTCTCTCTTCTACTTTGTCAGCAAACTGCGGGAGGTTGGCAGTTTCCCGCATGGCCACCTGTGCGATGCAACCAGCCGGCTTATCGCCCATATTCACCCGTACCACAGCGTAGTCCTTGATGTCGTCTGCTGGTGAGTCCCTCCACAGAAAGCGGTGTACGTGCACCTCCTGATCCTCCAACCACACCGAGTTGTACATCTTGGACACGTCTCCAATCGCCGCGTGTTCTCCCTCGCGGAAACGAAGCAGCACTGCCCGGATGGGGTTTAAGATGTCTGGGCCCTTAAGCAGGATGGAATTCAGGCTGACACCCCTAAATTCCTGACTACTGTCCCAGACAAGCCTCACTGGAGTGGAGACAGAGTGCGGGTTGGGTGCTGTCAGGTGGTTCACCCACCACACGGCTCCGTTCCACTTGTCCATCACAGTCTTGGAAAGCTGGACTGCAGCCCCCCTGGCAACCATATCATGCACCTGCCTGGCGTAGGCTTCTTTCCACACCGGATCCCTCTCGAGGCGTTTCTCTGACTTCAGGAACGTTGCCTCGACGGCCTTGCGATTATTAGGCAGGGTAGCAGGGTTCTCTTTCCATGGATATCTGGCGTCCCAGTGGGGTTTGTCGCTGTGATCGTCGCTCAGCTTGAAGGTTAGTCCACCCCTGATGATCTCCAGCTCTCTCTCATCAGCGAGAGACATCTCCTTTCCCCCAGGAGCGCACTTTCCACAACGACACCCGCCACACACAGGGTCGCAGGCGGCGCCAATACTGTCCCACTGCAGCCACTTAACAATCTCAGCATTGCACGTAGCCGTGGTCGCAGCTTTCCCACTGCGCTCTAGCTTTGGGTAATGGTTATGGACCTTGACCCTCCTGGACTCTGTCCTCATGGAACACGCAAAGTGGGTTGATGAGCGGCGTACAGTCACCTCAATGTCCTCGAATAAGTCCGGGTGCACGCCACTAACAGTCTTTCCGAGTGGGCCGTCCCACAACACCAGGTCGCCACACCTCATCATCCTTTGGGGGGCCAGTCGACCCTCCCGTGTGCTGATAAGTAGCTCGATCTTTTTTGGGCGAATCAGCTCCCCTGGTTTCACATAACCCGGGAAGAACTTTTCCAAGCACCCAGAGTCCACTGCATTGTCCATTTTTGCGATCTCCCCCAAACCATAGCAGACCATCTCATGGAGTCGCCACGTCCCCTTCTTTGTGGCAACTTTTATGTTCACAAAGTACCTTTTTGTCTCTACTTTTGTCTCCATACCACCCACACCATACACAACCAGTGTGATTGGCTCACCCGATAGTCCCAGTCTCTCTGCTGCTTGGTGGGTGATATAGTTAGTGTCGGAGGCTAGGTCGATTAGCGCTCCGACCCAGTCTCCCCTCTTAGTCGTGACGTCCACCAACATCATGAGGACTGGGTGCTCCTTCAGACCATTCTCACCCACCAAACCTTTGCCAGCACACACCGTTGATGACACTTTATTTGTGCATGCCTTTCGAACAGCCTCCAGCTGCTCCGGGGTCAGGCCTAGACCTGCGAACAAAGCCTCTTGTTCTTCGGTTGGACCACGGGGTTCTCTCCTCTTATCTCCCTTGACCTCCTGTCTGAAAGTGTCTCTCTTGGCTGGGGGCTTAAGGCACAGGAAGAAATGGTGATCTGGGGGGGTGTCACCCTTCTTGCATTCATCACCACGGCACAGAAAGTTATTATTGCACGGACCACCACTCCCATGAAGGTCCAGGCATTTAGGGCATGCTTTGGTCTTTTTCACGTAAGTCCTTCTCTCTGATGGGTTGGCCTTCTTGAAGGTCTTACAGCGATATAAGCGACCAGTATGTCCCTCTTCGCCACATATGCTGCAAGTATTTTGTGAAGACTCTGCTCTCGCCGTAGCCTTGGTGAACGAACGTCTCTCTGGCTTCCGATCCCCCGTCCTCTCCTTTGGCCTCTTGCGGGGGCTCAATTCACCTACTCTGGCAGAGTTTGACCATCTGGTGGTCTGTAACTGCTCCAATTGCACCAGAACAGTTTTCTGATCTCTCAGGAATTGCCATAGTTTATCAAACCGGTTACGGGGGTTAACGTCATTGACTGCGTCACACCGGTACAAAAGCCATCTTTCCTTCATACTGTCTGGTAGCTTGCTCTCAAGTGATCGGATCACCAACTGGTTTTTTATGGCGTCCTCACAACCCAGGTCTATAAGGTCCAATAGTGCCCTTTCTACTGCTTGGATCAACTGCAGCGCCTCCCTTGGTTGGTTGTTGCACACACCTGGTAATTCCTGAAGCTCCAACACAATGTCATCGGCGATTTGTGACATGTCCCCATAACAGTCCTCCAAAACCCGGAAGACTTCGTCTGCAGTACGGCAATGAGACAGTCTGAGCTCACTTTTCACTACTAGCCCGACTACTGCGATCGCCATGCGCCGACTTCCTGCTGTCACGCATGGAACTCTCTAGTGCAACAGAAGCCATTCTCCTCTTCTCCTTGAAGTCTTTGAGGCAGGCCCGCATGACATTCACCTCCTTCTCCGGGACGTAGCGATTCCAGTCCCGCACGAACTGCTCCAGCTCTTCGACTCTGCCACCCAATGCAATGAGCACCGAATCATACTGCTCATGGGTTATGCGACGTGACTGGAGTGCTTTAGCTTGATCCAAAATGTCCTGAAGGTCAGCCGTTAGGCTTTCAAACTGACCTGATGCACAGCGGGACCATGATGCTTCTTTCAACTTCAGTTCAGTGTCCTGATATTTTGTGCGGCAATCGTGTAGTTTTTTCTGCACACCAGCTATTTCAGCTGTAAATCCACTTGCATCCTCCTCCTCCATAATAGCGATGTAATCAAAACTGCTATTACACATCTCTTCATAACTGATCTTGAGTGCCCTCATTTCAGATGTGAGGTCATATTCAGTTAAAAGGTCTATGTTAAACACAATAGCATTGACCTTCCTGTTGAAAACACCTTGTGCAGAAGATCTCTTTTTCTTTAATTGTTCACAGTCTGCCATTCTGTCTTTTTTAGCGCACTTCCCTGCGGACTTTTTTGTTGACGTACACTTCCGGTGCGCACCAACAAAATGGCGGCGACCTACTTCCGGTTGTTTGGTGGCTAGTTAGCAAGCTAACACTGTCTCTCTGCGGCGAACGGCTTATCCTATGCCGTCGCGCTAAACAGTCACAATCAAAGTCACTCACAGCCCAGCAGCTGGCCACACGATGACCTCGTTGATGGCTTGATTCGAGTCTGCAGCGTTGTCGATCGGCCGGAACGCTCCGCGGCCGGGCTCCGTCTAATCGCTGGCTCGCTGTAGTTCACACTGTCCCACCTCCGCTTCTCCGTCGCGGGGCCGGCTTGGTGTTGATTACTGTACGGTTTTAATGGACTAATTAACTTTAATCCACTAACTCCCACCGTAAAGGGTGTGTTTCACTGGTGAAAAGTGTGTCACTCAAGCTCGGACATCGGATTGCTGTCTTTTAACAGTTTTATTTCAATTCACCGCTAACTATTACTAGCACAGTAACCGTGTCGTTTGCCAGCCAGGTAATCAACTGTAACGACATAAACAGACACACCCACAACATTAACAACACGGACATATTATCGACTGTATGAACTGCACACATGAACATTTAAGTAGTTACGGGTTTAACATCAACACGTTAACTCACCAGCTCAGCTTCACCAGTCAAAACAGCGACATCCGTACAAATGAAATCCGGCAGGTAAACACATGCGCGGGTAACACACATCACGCCCTATATTTTCTTAGATTAATCCGCCCCAAATAAAATACAGAAAAATGCGATAATTCTATAACATAATACAGAGTGTTTGGTTGGCGATAAATCAAACAAATAAATTATACACCAACATGTGAAAAATAGGAGAACTCCACACAATTAATGTCAGTGACGTGCAGTCATGGTAGGCAAGGTAGGCAGTGCCTACCCAAGGGCGAATTGATATTTTGATTATTTGTTTTAATAATAATATAATTATAATTCATTTTTCCATTTCCGATAGCCTACAGTACCTTGAAAGTGTCAGCATTTTGTGCTAAATGCTATACGTAAGCTCACAGTGCATTAGTGAATTAATACAGCGTGGCCGCCGCTATGTTTTCTAGCTCGTGGGCAGGATAATAAAACTACAGGCAGGATGACAGCACTAGAGATGATAAATAAACATTTTTTTTTGAGGAAAAACAACAGCTTTTAAAAGATGGGAGACCAACACCTGAGCTACCAGAGCTTCAGCAAAGATAAGGTCAGAAAATTGTTTGTATTTTCCACAGTGAGTGGTGCAAAAGGAAGGATTGACTTTGTGGATGCGTCTCACTGAGGCTGTTCTGAGTTGTTGTTGTTGCTGTCGCCATTTTCTCCGTGTTGTTTCTGTGTTTCCAACACAAAGAACGGATGCGCTGTCGTGTCACGAGATATACTGTATCTTGTTGGGAGAGTATGGAGGCTGCTATTAAATAATTGTTATTGTTTTTTTAAATGGTGTTTTACGATGTTGATTTGGTTAGATTAACACTTGCCAGCAGAAACATATGAAATTGTCATTAGTGGTCTCGATTTGCAACGTGCCTACCCAACCCTAGTGGTCACGGCACGTCACTGATTAATGCTCAGATCGCTCATTATTCTGTGGTCCTCTGATCAAACAAACAGATTTTTGTGGCCCCATAAAAGTTGCCTACCTACAGTATGCTATATTAATAAAACATGATCTATAGTTGGTTATTTTGATTTGGATCTAGTTTTCTAGATCTAGTTTTCTCGACTGGTATGACTGTGGCTTTGAATATACTGTAGATGAATAACAGTTTCTGTCATCTTTTCATATTAACCTCACTATTGTTACAGGAAGTGTTTGCTCTCATTAAAGGTAATTCTGGTTTTTAATTTGAGATTTGAACACTTTTCCAAAAAGTATTCTTCAGTACCTTGACCATGAAGAACATTTTAGGCATCTTCGTTTGCATAATTATGTAAATGAAGTTGAAAAAAGAGAATTAGATTAGTGGAGACTTAATTACATAGAAGATGTCGAGCACATTGGTGATTAGATTTGATTGAAATGAGAGTTGCATGTGGCACTTGTGAAGAAGTTAGAGTTTTAGTCCTGATATGATTAGGGTTAAGTTGTCCTCCTTTTCATTTCCTGTGTTTTTGAAGAAAGCTTCGGGGAGATAAGGTGACCCTATGGAGACTTCTAGTATTTCCATAGACAAGCTTATTTGTCTGAGCGGACAGACAAATGAAGGATGTCCAAGTAGACTTGATCAGAATACAAAACAAGAGCTCGAGTGTTTGATTAAAAAAGTGATGAGAGAAGGAAAGAGAAAGGACGGTTTGAAGCTGAGATGAAATAAGAGAAACGTGTGAACAGGGTGCAGTGAGTGAAAGGAAAATCCAGATCACAAGTATGAGAGAGAGAGAGAGAGAGAAAAAAGAGACATAAAGAAGTGACCTGTCTTTGCACGTCCTCAAAAACAGGAACGCAGTGAAAAGAGGAGAGAAAATTCAAAGCTGCAACCAAAATATAAAAAAAAAACACGCTGCAATGGATCCGTCTCGTGTACGCCCAACGAAGGTCAGCCTTGTTTGTTCTCTGCAGGGACAAGAGGGTCCTTCATGTGGGAAAAGACAGGGATGAGGAGGAACAGTGAAAGGATGAGAGACATGAAGACTGATTTTATCTCGTGTGCTCTTGTCACCCATGGACACACCAACAGTTGACAGAAGGAATACATTTGACTGTCAAAAAGGTGCTTCCTGTGAATCAGTAATAAGCTTTGCATGTAAATGGATGAGGAGAGGACCTTGATCAGTGAAACATGATGTGTGAAGGCTCTCTTATCATTAAGGATAAGCAAAGAACAGATACCCTTTGTTTCAGTTGTTGTCATTGGTGATCCAAGATCTGGAATGTTGATGAAAGAACCTTGAAGGCACTCATGTAAATGCTTCTTTTAGTGCTCTGCTCTTTGTTTTTCAGGTTCTGTAATTATCCCCGCCCGCCTGCTTAATCAATAACTGAACACTCACGGTGGTTCTTCTTTCATGAAAGACCTTGTGTGCTCCTCAACTCTTCTTAAAAATGAAACCTGACACATACTGTAATTATAAGCAGTAAATTACATAAAGGCATTAGTTATTGGTGGAAGGCAGGGTCTTTAGGTCTTTCAGTGCCCTTTAGGCAAAAGTGAACTTTGGCCCCGCAAAATGTTTTTAAATAATTAAAATAAAAAAGTAAAAAATAAATTCTGCGATACTACAAACCATTGAATGAAATACAACCTATTTGAAAAAATTAGAATAATACGATATAACACCAACAGGTATAGTGCAAATGACCTGAGGGAACAACAACAACAAAGGTGCAAAATCAGTAACAAAAATCTTAAAATGAAAGAACACAATGTGCAAACAACACAAGAGTATTATACAGAATAGAACAATAATTACTATATAAGAAAAATTGAAATGCAATGAGGGGATAAAATAAATAATAGAAAATTCAATAAAATAGCATAAATATGGGCAGAAGATTGCTTGTTAGCAGCAAAGAAAAAGCAGGGTAAACGATCACTAACACGTCTGGACTTAAAGGGGACATATCATGCTAAATCCACTTTTTCAGCCCTTAAATGCATTTTGTTGTATATTTAGATTGTTTAGAAGTACAGAAAAAATCAAATTAGTCTCTTCAGGTGCTCTGTAGATATCTTTATATTCTGTTTTGCTCATATTTTTCAATCTGTTTTGATTTTTCTATTCTCTATTACGTTTTTTGAACTATTACATCACAGTATTTGCAGCGGAAATTAAGACATCGACTCCAGGCCCAACACTTCGAGCAATCCGCCATTTTTATTTGTCGCTTTTATTTTGTAGTCCAAGCTCAAGGATGTTGAAGTTACGAGAGGAGAAATCAAAATGTTCGGTTGTTGGATGTAGTCTAAAGTTTTCATTAGTCATTTCATTTTTGCCGTTTTTGTCTCCGAAAAGACTGTATTAAAATGCATTTCGTGACGTTAGCTTGGCGCTCGCGTTAGCTCGGTGCTTGTGTTAGCTCACTTGTTAGGGTTCTGTAGGTTCATCATCTTCATTTTCATCTCGCTCCGCTGGGTCAGACTCTGGCTTGAACATGTAAGGCTGGATGGACAAGTCTTCTGTTGTTGACATTTTGTAAATAACCTCTGAATAAAAAGTTTATGCGCCGCTACATAGCCGTATCTCTTCTATCAAACTACAAAAACGGCCGAGCAGGGTGAAGTTGAACCGAGAGGGGGCGGGGTATGAAGCGTCTCATTAGCATTTAAAGAGACAGCACCAAAACGAGTTGCTCTCAGAAGCACATCAGAAAAGGGGTAGAAAAGGGGTGGAGCTATAATAATGAGGAATTCAGACCCAAGCATTGCAGTTCCGCTTTATATAGACCACAACTGTATAATTCATATGTAAAAAGGAAGGATTTAAAACCATGATATGTCCACTTTAATATCAGTATAATTAATTAAAAGAAAACATTTTCATTACATTTATTACACTTTTTTAAATAATAATAATAATAATAATAATAATAATAATAATAATAATAATAATAATAATTATTATTATTATTATTTTTTGCAATTTGAATCACATTTGAATCACGTCCCTTTTTCATTTCTTTCTTTTTTTTGTTATTTTTTTTTGTTGAGAATAATGTTCTTCCAAATGTTCTTAAAAAAAACAAAAAAAAAACAACTTAAAATATTTTAATTTAGTCAATGCTGTTGCTTACTTTTAAACCATAAGTAAGCTGCTTTTACTCTTTTTGGTACGCTTTGTTTTTATTGCCATTTTGCTGTAGCACTTTGAGATTTGTCAAATGTAAACTGCATTATAAATAAAATGTATTATTATTATTATTATTATTATTATTATTATTATTATTATTAATAATAAAGCTTTTGGGAGGCATTGCTTTATGCTTTAAGATGGAAAACAGTATTTCCACCTTAAAAACGTCATACTTTATCACTGAATGCTGAGCATGTTAAAGGTCTATGAGTATCAGTTATTTAAGAGGAATGCTAATAACAGAAGTTTCCTAAATGCTGAGTCATGGGTGGAATCCACGTAACTCAGTGCCAGAAGAGAACACGTGAAGCTGTGAAATATCACACATAAATAGTGTAGATTTGCTTTCTCGCCTACAAGAGGCTTTCCTCATCACATGCTGCAAGAAGGTGCATCTGTGAGCATCTATTCCTCTGGTAATGTGTTGGGGGGTCTCATGTAATGCTGATGAAGACTGTTTTTATGCTTCCAGTTCAGGTTCTACATTTTCCCTTTAAAAATGGATTTATCAGGCTTCTCAGAACAGCTTTTCCTCAAGAGACATAAATGTAAATAGATTCTGATACACCTGAATGAATGCCTCTGAATTGTACTGAATGTTTATTTATGGGGCTGTAATTATAGGTCCATCTGTAATATGTTTTTGAATTTGTTGTGTTGAACATATTAATTTAATGTACATTAGTGCTACAGGAAACTCTTGTTTAAGGTACATATTTTAACTTTTGTTGAGAAAACTAAACAGCATGTCCCCTAATGGTCCCATAGCTACTTATGAACATTACTGTTACAGCCAGTGACTCTTGCCTCCTCTCAGCCTTCCCTTCCTCCTTCCTCTCACTTAAAACACATGAAAGGTAAAGAGGGAGGTGGAAGTGTATCAAAGAACTGAGAGGACCAGAAGAAGGGAGGAACAACACCATCGACCAGCAGCAGACATTTGGGAAGAATTTCTCTTGCTCCCCACTCGACACATTTGTAAAGGTGTGTTCACACCGAACGCAATCCAGCAAAAAGTCACCTAAATCACCCGTGATGAGTACCTTGAACATGGTCGTGCTTTTTGGTCCCTCCATCTTTTTATCGCACCAGTGACGTTACGTCAGGGAGTAGTATTAGTAGTATGTGTCTGCAGAGCCGTAGCAGCGCTGGGAGGACTGCTCACTTCTTCTCCGGCCGTACGTTTACAGCACTTATCATAGACAACCCAACTTGTACTTACGGTTTAAATGGTCAAATTATGGAGTTACTAGAGGATGAGTTCACTCAAAATATACTTAGAATTTAAAAGGCTCATTCAAGGAGTATGCCACTTTCATTTTGGCCCCAGTAAGTTGAAGAAGTCCTCTGGCTCTACAGACGGTGACGGCTCGGGGAGGGATGTATATAGAAACTCATTGCCGATTGGATGTCGCGACACGTCACTCATAGTCACTTGAAAAGTTAAAATTTTTCTACTTTGAGTGACACAAGACGCTCGAGTCGCATCGCTTGAAGGGAGGTCGCTTGATTTTGCGTCTAGTCACCAGAGTCACTGAAGTCGCGTTTGGAGTGAACGCACCTTAATTTGTTATTTTAGTTTGGAAAAATACTGGTAGTCCTGTTTTAGTGTTTATTTTCATACAGGCTTAGTGTTTTGTATGTTTTTGTGGTTTAGATGGTGGACGCTGAGTGCGATGACCTCACTATTTTTGTTGAGTTTGGCCAGTATCTCTAGTCCGTTTTGTTTCTTTGAGTTGATTTTGGTTCTGTTGCTAAATTGTAAGAACATTATATTAATAAACACATTCAATAATTTTAATTCTGGTATCACTGGCAAGCGTGGCTCAGGTGGTAGAGGGTTGTCTTCTGATCGAGAGGTTGGGGGTTTGATCCCAGTACCTGACTATGTGTCGAAGTGTCCTTGGGCAAGACACTGAACCCTAAGTTGCTCCCAGTGGTTGACTAGCGCCTCGCATGGCAGTCCTGTCCCACTGGTGTGTGAATGTGAGAGTGATTGGGTGAATGAGCTGATATGTAAAGCGCTTTGAGACTGCTTCAGTGTGGTGATAAAGCGCTATATAAAATCTAGTCCATTTACCATTTACCACTTCTTGTTTATGTTGTGGCCCTTCATGCTTTTGGCTAAACATCCTAGACAGTGTCGTGAAATAATTGGGGGCTCGTCCCAAATCACCTTTGGGGCTCCCTGTCTCATTGGGGTTAGCCTCCCGAGTGACCTTTTTGGATTTTTTGGTGCAATTTACAACCAGTTTACTGGCTTTGTGTGTATTTAGTAGTGGTAATTGTACTGTGTTGACCATGTGAGGCGATGAAATATGACTGCAAAGGAATTGTCACAACAGTACTCGGTTTAAATGCCAGTACTTTGTTTGGTAAACTGTGGCAGAAACTTTCGTCCAGTGCTGTCTTGTAAAGATGGGAGTCTGGGCATGTTTTACTTTGTTTAGTTTGCCATTGGGAGATCTGTATTATTGTGACCTTTGCTCGGTGTTATGGTGGTATGTTGTGGTCTCTCGAGCTTTCGGCTAGAAGGGGCCGTAACGATTACTAGGCACAAACAAAATGATTCCATTTACACATAGACTTCCCTATATCCTCTCTGTGCCATTTACCCCCATTAGCAGCAACTGTAATACATCTATCAGTGAGTGAATAGACATTTGAAGGCATCACAAATTCATAGAGCAAACATCTGACAGTAGTTACAAGTAGGCACCTTTAGCATTAAAGAAATATTTGGCAGAGAAGATCTGGCAAATTTTCCATTGGTGCAACCCACATACTCTGTTCTACTGCTCGTTCCAGGAATGCCTTACTAATGAAGCACCCTAAAGAAGCATTGCTAGAGCAAAGAAATCTATAAAACACAAATGTTCTTACTTTTTGTGCTAAGTTTATTATCCCAGCAAACCAACTGTTCATTTTCGCAACTCTCGGGAACAAGAAGGTTTCAGTTCGGGGGACAGAAAACACCAGCTCTAAGATTCCCTGATAATGCCATGCTTTTGGTTGTAGTGAAGAAAAAAAAAAAAAAAAAAACTATATTTGATACATATGGACATTGACCAACAGTGTTTGGAATTACGACGTCTAAAACAACGGCGTTATATAACGCCGTTTGTTTTTCAGTAACGGGGTAATCTAACGAATTACTTTTTACGCCGTTACTGAACGTTAAATGCGGTGCGTTACATGTAATGATTGAATAAACTGTGATCCGAAAGCACCCCTGGCTTCATACGCAGCTGTTGTGAGGAGGTGGTTCAAAAACAAGGTGAGCGATTATGATTGGCTAAGGCGACGTGCCAGCACACGCGACACACACACACACACACACACACACACACACACACACACACACACACACACACACACACACACACACACACACACACACACACACACACACACACACGTTATAAATGATGGGGACAGAACAGTGGCCACATTTACACGGGAGCTATAATTCCTCTTTAAAGCGGAATACAAGTTAATTCCTTTTTAACCTCACCTTGTAAACACTTAATTCCGAATTAAACTTAATTCCGAATTAAAATTAATTCCGAATTAGGTAGCTGGTTTATTCCACTTTTAAACACTTAACAACACTTAATTCCGCTTTAAGTTAATTCCAGTCGTTTTCCGCATGTGCAACTTGCGGCAATGACGCGCTGGGTGACGACATGCTGTAATCCAACATGGCGGCTCGGAATAGCGCTGACACTATTTAATAAGAGCCTTAAAAGGGGATAGACGGACAAACATGCGGACATTAACACGGACACCTGGACTTACTGTATCACACACATGGAGATCAGCAAACGGAACAGGCTTCATCAGACGGGTGTGTGTCTGTGTGTGTGTGTGTGTGTGTGTGTGTGTTTGTGTTTGTGTAAACTTGTCCTGCTTTGCTGTGAGACTCATGAGTCAACAGTGCTGAGTCAACAGTAAATCGCTTTGTTGTCTAGTCCCACTTTTCGTCTCCTTCTGGTTACACAAGACTTGGATGAACCGTGTGGATCAGCAACATTTGGGACTCCCATGTTGTTGTTGTTGTTGTTGTTGTTGTTGTTAGTTTGTGACTGTTGGCTTGTTATATCTGTGTTGTTGTGGACGCTTGCAAACAAGTTTAGTGAAAAATAATGTATGTGTGACTCAAGGAGAGATAGAGATAGTTTAGGAACAGGACCAAACTCTAGGATCCTTCAGTAGGACACAGATGGAGATTGATGAAAAGAGAGCAGAAGACAATGTGCTCGCTGGTGATTTCAGCAGTGGGAGTAATTACATGGGACCCAGGGCAGAGGGTGTCATCGGTTTGTCTGATATGGAAGACAGCCATCGCTCCACTTACAGCTGGAGGAGGTCTGCTTGTCTCCTACATGGTGAGCTGGAAACCAGAGCAGATAAACACACGGCTGGTTGGAAATCACTCCAATGGTGTTGATTTGTGGCTGTGCAGAGAAGTGTCGACCTGCTTTAACGGTCCCTTTTATTAGATACTTCATGTTTACTGTTGATTTACTATTAAAGGTGTTTGTAGAACAGTTTCATTAGATCCAGGTTAAAATAATCAACAAAGAATATTAACATCATCTCTGATATAATTATTATTCATCCTTCTACAAGATTTGTAAGCTACCAAATCATTTATGTAGATCCTATTTACTGACCCTGTACTGATGATACCCAATTGATTTTTCACAAAAAAGTCAATTCGCTCAGATTTCTATGGAAGCCCGTTTCCGCCACACACACACACACACATGCACACACACACACGCACGCACGCACGCACACACACACACACACTTTTTAATCTCCTAATTATGACTTTACTAATTCATAATTATTACTTTTTAATTTCATAATTATGACTTTTTTATCTTTTAATTATGACCTATCTCATAATTATGACTATTTATCTCAAAATTATGACTATTTATCTCAAAATTATGACTTTCTTTCTCATAATTATGAGTTTTTAATCTAATAATTATGACCTTACTAACTCATAATTATGACTATTTAATCTAATTATTACTTTCTAGTTCATAAATATGACTTTCTTTTGCATATATATTACTTTTTAATCTCCTAATTATGACTTTACTAATTCATAATTATTACTTTTTAATTTCATAATTGACTTTTTATCTCATAATTATGACTTTACTAACTCATAATTATGACTTTTTAATCTCATAATTATGACTTTTTAATCTTATAATTGTTACTTTTTAATTGTGTAATGACTTTACTAGCTTATAATAATGACTTTCATTTTCATAATTATGACATTACTAACTTATAATTTATGACTTTTTATGTCATAATTATAACTTTACTAACTCATAATTTTGACTTTTTTTTTTTTAGTGGTGGAAACGGACTTCCATAAATTTGGTTCAGGTTCTGCAGAAGCCAATGGAAAACCAGCATCTACAAAGAGCAGAAACCATAGCAACCCACCAGTAGTGCAGTGCAGATACAACCAGAGTTGATTCATAAAACCAACCTAAACCAAAGTCTGACTAACACCATGTGTCCACATTGTGTCTCATATAAATAAAAACAGAGTTCAGCAACTGTGACACCCTGTTTTATATGTTTTTATGTATTTGATTGATCTCTCATGAATCATTTTGGTCCAAATTTAAACAAACATTGGCAATATTCCATTTTAATAAGTAAAGTTTCAATCACAGTACAATTTCAATCAAGAAACAGTACTTCTACTTGAGTAGGATATATCACTACTATACAGTCTCTATATTAATAATGATTAACAGTGGTGGACACTGTTTTCACTGTTCCAATAGCTTTAAATGGGAAAAACTCACTTTGATTAATTAATTAATATATATATAAATTTGTTGGATGACCCTAAACCAGTCAACTCTTCCCCACCCCTTCCATTGTCCTACCCTGACCCCCTCTTCCCTGTCCTTCACCCAGGTGTAACCCCGCCCTCTCTTTTTATACTCTCTCTTTAAAGGTGCAGTCTGCAACTCTTATAAAAGTGACTTTTTGTCATATTTGCTAAAGCTGTCACTATGTAAGGACAGCTTTACATCAAACTAGTAGGTTGTGTGAAAAAAACAGGCTCCATGAGTCCCCCATGCTGCTCCTACAGCCTTTGGCAGATTACCAGAATGCACCGAGACCGAGTAAAAAGAACCAATCAGAGCCAGGATTGTGTTTGATGGACTGTCTGACAGCTGTTGCTCACAGTCCCCGCCCCTTTCCCCGAGCTAGAGCGCTATCTTTTTTTTTACAGTGTATGGTCTGGAGGAGTAGAAGATGGAATTTTTGACTTTTCTGCTTGAAAGGTAACTACTGCTGTTTGATTTACATTATATTTGATTTGTAATTGTTACACTAGAACTCTGTAGTGCATGTGTTGTTGTGCATGCAGCAGCCTCCGTGTGGGCTGCTGTAAGTGACACTGTGTTGTTGCTGCTGCTGCTGAGGTGTGTGCACATTGAGAGAGCGAAGCGCTGCAGTAATATGCTTTTAACAGAGCGTGTTATATTACTGTGATGTTGCTGTCGGACAAATGTTAGCTTGTTAGCTCCTCTGAGGGAGGGACTTGGAAAGTTTGGAGGCAGGGCAAGAGAGCAGCGGGGAGGGAGGGGGGGAGAAGGATCTGAGAGTTGCTGACTGCACCTTTAATAAAACGTTTCTTATGGTCACAAATTATGCAATAAAATTAATTCATGTATTTAATTGCAATAATAAAACATGCATTGCTGTTGTGAAAAGATTGCACTACATATAGAGTTGACCTTCGACAGCATGCGCAGACAAGATAAATAAATAAATACATAAACAAATAAATAAATGTGGGAGGAGATAATAAATAAAATGAGATGATAATAACCAAGTACATCCTCACTAATCAATGCAATGGTGTGACACAGACATGAAACACTTTTTGACACATCTGGAACAAGATAGGATGTACCTCTCATATTTGTTTCTTTTTGACTCCTGACAGAATACACTGAATAGATGTTTTGATGATAGTGCCTTCTACTCAGTCATGTCACTGGCACTGCCATCATTATTTCCACCTTTGCTTCCCCTGCTGAGACAAGTCAAGTGGCTGCTATGGAAAAGGTCTATTTCAAACCTTTTTATACCTGACCTGTCCACTAGTCACCTCAGCTGAGTTCTCTTCCTGCACTGATTATCTAGACTCCAGCTCCTCACCAGGATGCCCATCTGCCTCCATGACTCATTAGTCACATACGATATGTGGTGGATCACCTCTGGTGCTACTTTTCTCCTCATCAGTGTTGCTTTGGCTTGTTACACACTCGACTTTACTGCCTGCATTGCTGCCTGTCATACACCACCTTTACACACAGGTCGGCTCCATAGAGTCTAGTCCTTCTCACGTCCTCAGTGAAAACAATGCCTCACTTGTTTTACAGCTGCATGTTCTTCTCATTTTGTAGCTGATTTCATACCTGTGGTTTTCAGTCCATATATGTTGTGACCAGGTTATGACATACCTGTCAAGTATCCCATTTTGGCTGGGAAACTCCCGTATTTTACCTTCTCTTTCCCGCCATCGTCCCATGCTAGTATTTTCCCGTAAATATCCCGTATTTTAATGTAATAATAATTAAAAGATAAATAGATAAAAAAAACATTCCTCTGCTTTTCTAAACTGAAAGCTGTCACTAGCTTCGCGAGAACTGCCACTCGGGCCACTGCAGGTGGCAGTTCTTAGTGCCGACAGCGGCAATAAACCAGGAAACAACTCAGAACAGAGATGATGAATGAAGACGTTCCAGTGAAAAAAAACAAAGAACTCTTGTAAATACGTTGTAAAGTGTGACAGAGAGTTTATCTTCCTAAAGACCATCAGGATGTGACACAGTTACATGTTCTGTTAGATTAGCAACTGAGATTTTAGCGTCTACCACAGTGGAAGGAACGACGTAAGTCACCATGAAGAATCAGCCAATCACAAGCTCCACAAATATACACTGCTTTCAAAAAGTGTTAAAGGATGTAAAATCTGCATTAAATGTGTTTAATAATTCATTAATAAATACCAGAGAACCACATGCGTAAGCATGAGAAATTAAAATGAAATGTATAATGAAAATAAAATGTTAATGTCTCACTTAAAGATAAGTAATTAACACTTATATATGAACTGTAAGTATATTAAATAAACACATATGCTTCATATACACATTTATGTTTTCATTTAGGATGTATTATAATTTAGGAATTAGGGCTGGGCAATATATCAAGATTCAAGATGTATCAAGTTTTCTATTTTGGCGATATAGAAAACTACAAAATCACATACTGTATATTGATATATATCTTATTTTGTATAAATATACTTGTTTTAGGAGTCACTGCTTTTACTTCTCAGAACAACATGTAAAGCTCAGTTAGATGGATGAATGAGTGCGTCCCAACCCAGACTGTCTCTATAACAAGCTACACGACAGAACTCACCAAAAACCAGTGGATAGATCTGAGCGAGTACTAAAGTCCCGCCTCCTGACCAATCAGTTCTCTTGGAAAATGAGCTGCCCATTGTTAGAAGATTGTGGTTGGTGCAGATCTGACAGCTGCGTTTAGGAAAGAAAGAATATTAATAGATAAATGATGAAGCCTGTGTCGGACACTCTCCATATCGCTGACAGATTAGGTCATTCATTCTTTCATACATACATACTATATAGTGACACTGTCATTCTCACCACAAACATACTACAGTAAAACAATGCTCTCTTATCCCAGTGTGTGTGTGTGATAAATTGAGGAGGACTACCCGAATAGAAACACATCTGTGCGTTAATAAAGTGAAACTGATCAAAACGCTGTCTGTTTATTATCCCATGGATTAATATTGTATCATCTCACGCTTTTACGCATTAACAGTGTCAGCAGCTTCCCGCCTTTGTTCTTTTCTTTCTGCTTTTTCTGCAGCAACAGTGTTGTTTTTAGTCTGAATTATGAACATTAATTCTGTTTCTCAGTTGTGACGTAAGTTGCTCGACGCAGTTTCTCAGTGATTGTGATTGATCTGACGCTGCAATCTCCACCCCTGTCACAGGAGGGCACGTAGCCTGACTGAAATCACCTGTCGTAAGTGAACGTATTTATATCCTGCATCATAGGACAGGGACTCTTTGACAGAGAATATTTGGTTAGATGAAGCCCGCTAATGAAGAGATATCCCGGATATGGTTATCCAGCTTCGTAGTACAGGCCCAAAACGTTTGCAGTGTATAGAGGGTTTTTCTACACTTAGATTAATTTGTACAAGACCAAATGACTGTAATTAGGAATCAAAGTTTCACTGCATAAGAAGAATTTCTATTAAATAGCTTTTTTTAATAGTTGTTAATCATATGGCATAGCTATAGGAGGAGAGGGTGTGGCCTCCACCTGCCTTACAGCAGAGTAAGATTGTGCAGCCGTACCAGGAAATAGTTCTGTTTAGTCATTTGATCTATGAAATGCACAAAATGCTGACACTTTAAAACTTATAGGTACTGTAGGCTATTGGAAATTGAAAAATAAATAATTTATATTTATATTATAATCAAAACAAATAATCAAAATATTAATTCACCTTTTGGGTAGGCACTGCCTACCTTACCTACCCTGTCTGCACGTCACTGGTGTTTCGTTTGAATTAAAAATGAGGAAAAGGTGAAATTTACTAGTCACAGGAATAAAATCTGTCAATTTTCAAAAAAGAAAATGGAACGATTAAAAGTCTCCAATTTATTTTTTTTTTTCCAGGTATTAAATTTTCAGGAAGAGCACTTTGTTTTTCATCTGGATGAAATCCATCTCATTGACCTGAATTACCCTCTGGGGAGTGGATTGGATGCTGTGCTGCTGACCTAACAGGAACCTTTTCTAGTCTTTTGCTCATTGACCTGGTTTCTCACCACTTTGCTTTGAATGCCTTCAGACAGCGAGGACACAGCTACCCATGGGGGGGGGGGGTCTGTGAGGTGATCTTCTGTGAACATTTATCACCTGGACTCCAGAGGCTTTTTCTGGGACATCTGACTTGGCCTTTTCAAAATCACTCCGAGCTGTTTACCCGCTAACGCTTCTGCAAACATCATTTTCAAGCGGACGACGGTCGGTTCAAAAATGATTAAATCCTGCAGGGCAAACGAAAATGTCGTTGATGTTTTTCTTCATTTTAAAGCATATTATAGTAATCAGTTTCCCTGTAATTTGGTTCTTTTGTTGTGTAATCTCCAGATTCACCCATTAATCAGGAGCGGTACGTCAAGTGTGTGCTCATGCTATCTAATTAAACAGCTTTTGTGTCTGCATGTGTGTATTTAGGGAGCTTTTTTGCTCAATATGTTTCTTAAACCCCATGACAACCAGGCCGATTATTTCATCCAACATCTCAGCGGAAACGGTCATTTAAAATTCACCTTCTTGCAAACATCTTTTTCTTTTTAAACGAATGTGTTTAAATTTGCACCGGGGGTCTCTGGGGGTCTCTGTGTTTGGTGTAATCTGTGAAAGCCATTGAGCTAGCAAACACCTGGACACCTCCAGCCTTTCACATGGGACATAGAGAGAGAAAAACATTGGCTTGTACAGCGCCGTGTGTTGGAGGACCATACAGTGACTCCAGCTACAGTATGTGGCGCTGCTGTGGCCCCCAGAGTGACACACATACACATGAGTGAGCAGCGAGTCGCAGGAACACTTTGGTCAAGCAGCTGAAAGGTCGAGCGAGATGCCCCTTTGGGAAAATCAATTTCCATACATCTGAAGTGTGTGTGTGTGTGTGTTTGAGTGCAGATGCAACTTTGTGCATTGGTTTTTTCTCTTGGACTCAAAGGAATTGCATTAACCCCTGACAGATGTGGCGCCGGCAAAAAGAAACTGTCTTTGTGAAGATATTTCTCTCGCTCTCTTTCTGTGTGTGTGTGTGTGTGTAATGGTACACATGGCATTACTCTGTCACCCAGCACCACAGTAAAAAAACTTAGGCGTTATCTTTGATACTGACTTAACTTTTCACTCTCATGTTACACAAAATAACAAGGACAGCCTTCTTCCACCTCCATAATATCTCTAAATTCAGGAATATCTTGGCCCAGAGTGATGCTGAAAAACGAATCCATGCATTTGTTACATCTAGACTAGATTATTGTAACTCCTGACTGTCAGGATGTCCTAGAAACTCACTAAAAAGTACCCAGTTAATTCATAATGCTGCAGCTAGAATACTAACACGGTACAAACAGGAGAGAGCATATTTCTCCTGTATTAAGTTGAGTGTGTGTGTGTGTGTGTGTTGGATGCGATCCATGTCACTGTCTTTGTGAGGACACATTGAGTTATAAAGTCTTTAAAAAGAGGACTTCTGATAACTTAGGCACACCTCGTACTACACACCATAAACTCAATGAGTATATACTGTCTACCATATAATATGGTTAGGATAATTAGTATGATGTGCATTCCCACTAAAGTATACTTCCAAGTTTCCCAAGATGCATTTCAAACCTACAACAACAAAAACCTGAATCATTCCGAGGCTAAATATCTCCACCGATTCGCCACCTTTGAAAGTTCCAAAGTGACCAAGTAGAATATAAACATGTGATCATTTGATCCGTAAAACTTGCGTCTACACATTTCATTCTGACATTTCAGAGATTTTCCGAGACCCGCTGTTGTGCTACTGACCAAACTTCCGGTTAACTTCAAAACAAGAGCCCTATGTACAAACGAGTATAAGAACAAATGGAAGACAAGAAGAGATGCTTTTATTTTGAAAAGGGGATGTTTCACTTTTTAGCTTGAAGTCCTGCAGTTCCAAGACAATTCTACAATCCACTCGCAGTGCATCATGGGGCAGTTGAGTATAAGTAGTAAAAATGTCCCCATATAAAGGGATGTCAAACTCATTTTAGTTCAGGGGCCAAATACAGAGCAGTTTGATCGCAAGTGAGCCACAGATTTTATGCTGGAAAATGAGTAATTTCAACATTATGGTGCCACAGGTTCCACTTCTACTTATACATAAAATACAAAATATGTAAAAAACCGACAATATTCAAGCAATAAGTGATAGAAATCAGTCCCAACAGGATCTTCACGATTTTGTGACCAATTTCTATTTAATTAAGGGAAATATTATTTCATAATATGAGGGAAATTAATGGATTTTGTTAGAGGTTTAAGTTTTTTTCAACACCTTAACGTAAAAAAATGACTGCAATCATGCAATATAAGCACCAGGAGTGTTAACTTTTATTTACACAATGACTCATGTATTCATTGTAATTTTTACTTTCTCCTGCGGGCCAAATTAGATTATCCAAAGGGCTTGATTTGTCCCCCCGTGCCATGAGTTTGACACATCTGCCATCTAGTGTAAATTCGGACAGGGTATAAAATTAGATTTGTGACCTACCTAACATTGGCAGCCAACATTTTTACCAGTCAAAATAGTTTTTCACTGGCCTACAAACCTTTTATAACTCAACCATAACAAACAAATTTCCTGGAAACACTAAATAGCATAAAGATAACTGCAAGTTGCTCACTGATTATTTTTTAGTAAGGCGCAATTGAATAGCAAAGTATGTTTGTAATTGTGCATCTTGTTCATTTATTTAGTTTTTGTCATTGCTCAAATATTGAAAAAAAAAAAAAAAATATATATATATATATATATATACACAGTATATTGCAAAGTATTTTTTACTGGTCAAAACATAATTTTATCCACATTTGGTGAGTAGCAGGTGCTAATTTTAAACTTTGCATCTGGGTAGTTCTTGCGTTCTCAATCTTTTCATACTATCTAATGTGAACACACTATGTACTCATTTTGACATGAGAATTAGTAAAAGCATGTGTCACATTTCCAACGCAACCATTGGTCTCTGGGCTGACCATCGACGCCTCAGCCTTGTTCACACCAAATGCGTCTTCTGCGACACTGGATGCATCTGCCGTACGAAACGTCCCGCAGGGTCCGCAGGATAAAAAAATGTCCCCATTCGCTTCATACGCACGTCTGAAGCGAAGCCCCTCCCCCCAGCGACACATCCAACTTTCAGAGCCTGCTGAAGCGAGAAGCTGTGCTCCTTTTTCTCCACACCAAATCTTTCCTAGTCCGGTCCCGGTTATAAAGCTCCAGGTGGTCGCACACAGCTTCTACTCCATGGTTGAATGGATAAACAGACCGGTGTCCATGTTGACGGCCTCGTCATTGTCAACAAAGACTCTGGCTTTCATCATGCAAAACAGTCACAGAAGTTCAATATTTTCAACTCTTGCGATTGGACCACACGTCGCACTGGAAAGATTTCGCATCTGGGACGCATCTATTCATAGACTTTGTGTGTAATCTGGACGTGCTGACATTTTGTGACGCATCCGGTGTGAACGCAGCATCAGAACACACAGTGGTCACATGACATTGAGCTTTATAAAATAACAAAACCAACATGTGTTCTTCACAGTGAACTCAGATAAGAACAGTGCATTGAAGAAGACAAAAAAAACAGCAAAAACTTTGCCCTTTGTGCTCTACAAACACTTCAGTGGACACACTTTATTTGACCCGTGTTGCAATAGGAATGAAAGCCTGTCCTGTGTTTGTTTGTCTGCCTCAGGCATGTTTCATCTGCTGTGTGGGATCCTGGGAAAACCATTATTATCTACGGAGGATAGAAACAGATTGAATATTTAAAGTCAACAGCAAGTGGAATATCCTCACAATGACTGCTTTACCAACAGAGTTGGAGATGAAGTCCCTCTATTTCCTTCTAATAAAGGTGTTTAGTGGGACAGGAGCAGTCCACAGGTACACAGCAGGTGACTGCATGCAGGAACAGTGATAGGATGCATGGCTAGAGAGATTCATATGCATAAAACCTTCTTCTTTATGTACATAGTCGACAAATGTAGGTCATTGCGACACTGGAGGGAGAATATCTTTGGGATTGGAATTTGATTGTACGCCTTCACCAGCAATTTATTCTCAATCAGCAGGAAACAGCAACTTTAAACTAGGGCTGGGCAATTTATTAAGATTCAAGATATATCAAGTTTTCTATTTAGGTAATATAGAAAATTACAACATCGATTTTTTTTTTTTAATAGCTTATTTTGCATTAAAATACTCGTTTTTGGAGTCGCTGCTTTCTCAGGTAGATGGATTTCTGAGTGCGTCCTAATCCAGACCTTCCCCTAAACAAGCCACACTACAGAACTCACTCACACGTGCTGTCCCTTATAGGAGAAAAAGACTAAAGTGGAAGATGTTGTGCAGCTGTTTGTTAATAAATGTGCCTGTGTGGCATTTTGCATCAGCAAAATTTAACCCGGTGTAGTTTAGAATAAACCAACCGTGAAAGTATCCTATGGTAAACAGTGCGCATGCGCACCTGGCGAACTGCGTCCGTCATTTTGAAAAAAAAAGGTAATATTCTTTCCTTAGGTTAGGGTTAGAATTAGGGTTTATCATAGTAAGAAAAATTAAAGTAGTAAAATATTTTACGTACTGTATATGTGTAAATATTTACTATGCTGTTAGTGCGCCTGTAGGAGGCTTTCACACGTAGGATTATTTTTCACTACATCGGAGTTGTTTTTCTGCTCTGACTTTATTTGAATTAAAAATATCGAGATTTACATCGTATATCACCATTTTGAGAAAAATATTGAGATATGAGTTTCCAGCGGGCGGAGAAGAGGAAAGGATTGCCGCTTATTTATTAGACTAAAAGGACTCATGTCTCAGCAAAACCACACTCAGATTAGACGGCGTGAATTATCAACACAAGTGCCGTCAAATGGCAAGGCCTCAGGCTTCAAAATAAAAGTCGTCAGACTCAACGGCCTCAGGACGTAAAACACGACGTTGCGTTTTATTTTGAAGGACCCGAAAGTACACAAGGCATTTGAAAGGAACTGAGAGTACATGTGACGAAGTAAGTTAAAAAGCCTTTCCTTTTATTTTATTTTTTTGAAAGTTAAGCTATATCAACGTATTAATTGATTAAACATAATTAAATGAAACGTTAAAATAGCTTAACCTTTAAAAATAAATGTAAAAACAGCATTCAACTGACACTCGTATCCGAAGCAGCACATATTGATGATGTCATGTGTATTTACAGTTTCTTCTAAATACGTCATGTTGTATTTTACGTCCTGAAGCCGTTGAGTCTGATGACTTTTATTTTGAAGCCTGAGGCTGCGCCATTTGACGGCGCAAGTGAGGCCGTCAAATAGATTTGCATTTTATTTTAACATTTAAATTTGAGAAATTGAAAGTATGTAATACAGTTGTTTAAGATTGTGTTTTAATTTTAAGAATAATTAAGAAAAAAAATTAATAATAATAATAATAATAATAATAATAATAATAATAATAATAATCAGTAATTGTTCCAGGTGACCCCAAGGTTGAAAACACTGATTTAAGACATGCTGAATAATGGATTTTCAACCTCAAACGTTCCTGTTTCCTTTTCTTTAATTATTCAAATCTACTTTTGTTCATTTTTGGTTTGTACTCTTCTGGATTGTCTGGTACTTTGTTGTACTTTTGGATTGAGAGTCCCCTCCCACCACCCAAATATAAAAAATAAAATAAAATATTGAAATAGAGTTGTTAAAATGCTATTCCTTCTTGCTGCCTCTTTCTCTGCAATTGGTTCCTCCAAGCTTACGTCCAACCAACCATGACAGAACTCTTTAAACGTGGTGACAAACCTCAGAGACTTCTGTGTGTCAAGTTAATAAGTTTTTCTGGACTTGGATTTTTCTGCCATCAAAATATTTATGAGAAACTGATTGTTACAAGTAAATAACAGATAAAGGTTAGTTAATTTGTTCTTATTCTATATGTAAATCCATGTCCACAGCATCCAGTGCAATAGTGGAATTACTGTAGCAGTTAGCTCGTAGCTAAATCAATAACAATAGTGGTTAGCCTAGCTCTAAATGAAGTTAGTAGATATTTTATCTCATACAGTGGGGCAAAAAAGTATTTTGCAGCCACCGATTGTGCAAGTTGTCTCACTTAAAACGATGCGAGAGGTCTTTAATGAACTTCGTTGTTTGCTGTCTAAGTAGGCAGTAATGATTTTAGGGTATAATGCTTAGAAATGTATTTGTCTCCTCCTCTGTCCACACGTGCCGGGCCATGTTTTTCCAGTGAGAAGTGTCCAATGCGTCACGTCATGTGACCAGGTACGTCATGTTCTGTGACGTGTAATGGCGCGTTCACACCAAACGCGTCAAAAGCGTCGAAAGCAGCAGGTGTACATTCACAATATATGGTGGATGCGCGTCGGGGGTCACGCTGTGCGTTGCGTTTTGAAGCTTTTTGCGAGGCGGACGCTTTTGACGTGCGTCCAGCGCCTCCAACGCGGCCGACGCCGGAGTTGGGATTCTTGAACTTTTGGGGCATGTTGCGGAGCGTCAACCAATCAGGATCGCTCCCCAACCGTGACGTATTCAGAATAATGAGAAGAAGAAAAAAAAAACACTAATCGGAGACAGATGCTGGAATAGAGCACCTGTAGTTGGGGTCCTGGTAGGAGATGCGAGCGCCGATGCGGGTCAGCAGGTCGTCAAACTGGGCACGGGAAAGATGGAACTAGCGCTGAAAGCGACTTTCGTCCGAGCGCAGCTCTGGTGAATCCATAAACGGCACCGAGGCGCAAATTAAGCCAAGCCACTCTCTCAATAATGTAGAGCCCATGAACGGGAGTCGGAGGCGTCGTGTTCAGCAAGGAACTCCAAACTTTATTCTCCATTCACCCACACTTCTCTATAGCCCTCTGACATCACAGTGCACACACTGACTCACACCAAAATACATCCGACCAGAAACACAGCCTTCTCAACACAATAATGTTCCCACCACTTCACAGTCACTGGGTGAAATATTAACGTAACTGATCGCCACAACATCATCCATTGTATGAACACTACCGGCTATAGAGAAGCTCCTCCCCTCGACACGTGTCCCGAGCATCTTCGACACTGATGACAAGCGTCTGTATTCAATGAACACAAGCGTCCAACTACGCACGATTTTGACGTCCGAAACGCGTTTGTTGGGAATGTACCATAATTGCGTAAAAATTGTTTCCATTGCGCTTTTGTGATACATTTCAATAGCTGGGTTTCCATTACCCTTGGAAATGTGCAAAATCTAAATAGCGCAAGAAAAACTGGTAATGACAACATCTGAATTTTGTCGCTTTCATGAGGATGTATTTCAGATGTTTCATTATTGAAATGTGTCGCAAAAACGCTATGGAAACACTTTTTCTGCAAATGCACGTCACAGAACGTGACGTACCTGGTCACATGACCACTGCTCTCCGAGAAAACATGGCACGGTAAACAGAAGAGGAGACTGAGACATTTCTGAACATTAGACTTAAATTTTTTAAAGCCACATTAGACGTGAAACAACAAAGGAATGTGGAGTGTTATTAGGAGACGCGGGATGAGATTTCACAGGAGTTACGAGGCCCCTGCCCAAAACAACCTTGAATGGAATTGGAATGGAATTATGCTTTGTCGACATTTAGAAATATTGCTTTTATTTTGAAAATCTGCAATGGGAACCCAGCTAATATCGAAACATCTGAAATTTCTCCTCATTAAAGCGTAAAAAGAAATTCAGGTGTTTGCATTATCAGTTTTTATTACATTTCCGAGTGATAATGGAAACCCAGCTAGACAGGCACGATCCATGTAGCACAGAACTGTGCAGGTCTTGGATGGTGTGGGGCCGTTCCTATATATATGCATGCACAGAATGAGCCACTTAGAGGAGGTGAATGCCTGCACACATACAGTGGAGGAGCTCAGGCTGTAATAGCCTCTTTTTAGAATCCTATTATAGAAGAAGCATGAGAATCCCTTCACCATTAATTGAAGCCCTGCATCTGAAGTATAGTCAACAGCAGCATGTGGCAATTAATCAGAGATTTGTTTCGAAGAGGGGAGGTTTAGGAGGCAGAGGAGAAAAAACAGCAGCTAAATGTGCTGTCCTAATAAGCAAAATTAGATTTTTCACAGGCTCACATTAACTCAGACCTTGATTAGGCATTTGGGGATGGGATGGTGAGTGAAGGGAGAAGGGAAACCAGCTTCTCCGTGATTTACTATGCTGTAAAAGAGGGTCTGAATAGACATGCTGTCCCATGACAATGAAGCTTATCAATTGTGCTCATGATCTGGATTTAAGGGGCTTTCTCTGGATGTCTGCACAGAAGTTTAAACCCTTTCATTTGAGGAATTATTTCTCAATAAGAGCTCATTTTGAGAGAACATTTGTCAGAATGAGGCTCTATAGTCCAAGAGTCTGAATGAAAGTCTGTGACTGGACTTCTGTAATTACATCCAAGCATTGCTTGGAACAGTCCACCCCTACCTCTGCCTATAAAGGGTGTATTTTCTACATTGTGAGAAATCATAAGAAAAGCAATGCTTGGTTGTAATTATGAAAGTCCCGGGGGTCACTGACAGACTGGCCCACTTCATGTGCCGTGTGGGGAGCCAACCAGTCAGCTGGCAACACAAGTTTCATGTCCCTTAGTGGAAAACAACTTCATTTGATGTTGCTTTGGACCATAATCATATGTTAATCATTAACTTGAACCTTTAAGTAGCCCACAGTAAAATAATAACTGCAGTAAAGTGATTTTACTGCATGTAGTGATTTTAATGCAAATAAATCATTGATACAATAACATGTGGCTGACCCACCACCCCAACCAAGCTCCAGTATCCCTTATATTTTACGACAAGTGTTAGGCCATTGGCTAGATCGCAGAAAGTGCCAAGAAATTGCCTTTTTCCCCCAGGAAATAGGAAATACTTTTTTAAACAATTTTTTTTTTATTTTTTATCAAGTATAATACTTAAACTTCTTCCACAAAAAGTTCCACATGCAGACTCCCTGCAGTTAATGAGAAACTAGCTCCTAAAGTTGAGAAGTTTGTGTAAAAAATGGACATTTTAGCCTCTACAAGCACTTTTGACTCCAATTATCTCAGAATGTAATAAGGCCACGGACTTTTAAATTTTACAATAATACAGACAATACTAAAATGTGTGTAAAAACAGGAGGTGGATAGGAGTGTTAGTTATGTAGAAATCCTATTAAGAAAAAAGTCATATTGTAACAAGCACACTATGGAGACCTAATTTTTTGGACAAAGTTGAATTTATAAACAAAAATGAATAACAAATTGCTCCCAATAAGTTTAAACCATTCTTCAATTACATCCAATGCATTGAATCTACAATTCCTATGAGAATTTCTTCATACACTTCTTTATATTTAAAATGGATATTCATAATCACTCTCATCATCACTATTATCAGGAATGTTCTAAGAGAGGTACAGACAGGAAAGCAGCATAATGATTTATTCATTTTTTTTTTTGTATATGTATTTTCAAAGCTGCAATTTGCTAAATATATGTTAAAATGAAAAAAACATATATGACAAAAGAGGGATTTGAACCCACAGCAGCAGAGGGAATAATTCTTGAGTCAGGCACCTTAGAGCACCCTGCCATCCTGACACACAGTCACATTATGTTTATGTAGAAAAGCTCCTTTTTTTATACAGTTGTAGTAAAATCTGCGATAATACAAATATTATGGTATGTGTATTCAGGGCCTTAGTTAAATTATATTTTTTTTAATAATCCGACGAATGGAGAGGACTTATAGCGACAAAAAGAAACGTACCACTCGATTTCTGATTTTGGTGTCTTTGTCTGGCATGGAACAGCTGACGTTTGTCTGTGAAAACATTTGTAACATGACAGATGGTAGTGAGGGAAGATTTCCAGCTCCGTGTGCTCGCTGTCCAACATGTGTGTGATTAGAAACACGGACTCTTTCCTTTTCAGTCATTCTTTTGCAAAATGTGTCCCGTCTTGCTTCAGTTAACACACAGGTGTTCTCGCAGCAATGATCTAAAACATGCATGCAGAAAGCAGTATTTTCATAATCTGATGATGATTGCCGTTGCACACGACGTGAGGGCGCCATCACTGTTTACACTCGGGCTTGACCGAGTTCTGACCAATCAATGCTGTGATTGGTTAGAACTAGGTCACGTGAGCTTCAAATAGTTCCAGTTTTACACTCAAAATGCTCAACAACTGCAGGATTTTTGCTTGTGGAAACTTTTTATAGGTATAGTGTTTTTTTTTTTTTTTATTGTTTCAGAATATGTAAAGACATTTTAGTTCTGATTTCCAGAAAAAAGACTACTTCATGGTTCATTCAAAGTTAGCCGATGGACTATGTACAGGAAATCTAAAATAGCCACTTGTCACTAAATACAATTATGTGATTAGAATCTGATAGGCCTACCTTTGTTGACATTGAAATGCTGTGAACAATACATTCCTACTAGGGCTGGACGATATAGACCAAAACTCATATCTCAATATATATTCTGAAAATGGTGATATACGATATAAATCTTGATATTTTATTTCAAATGAAGTCTGACCTGAAAGACAATTCTGGGTTAAATTTACTGACGCCAAATGCAACTTTTGGCTATTTCACCTGTACGGGACAGCACGTGTGAGTGAGTTCTGTAGTGTAGCTTGTTTAGGGGACGATCATTAATCCATCTAACTGAGCTTTACATGTTGTTCTGAGACGTAAAAGCAGCAACTCCTATAACAAGTATTTTATACAACATACGATATATATCGATATGAAATATTGTAGTTTTCTATATCGCCAAAATAGAAAACTTGATACATCTTGAATCTCGATATATCGCCCAGCCCTAATTTCTAAATTATAATACATCCTAAACAAAAACATAAATGTTTATATGAAGCACATGTGTTTATTTAATATACTTGCAGTTCATATACAAGTCAACACGTTGCATATTTACTGTTAATTTTACGTTGCTTGTCTTTAAGTTAGACATTAACATTTTATTTCCATTACATATTTTCTGATAATTTCTCATGCTCACTCATGTGGTTTTAATGCAGACTTTACATTCTTTAACACTTTTTGAAAGCAGTGTATATTTGTGATGCTTATGATTGGTGGATTTTTCATGGTGACTTACGTCGTTCCTTCCGCTGTGGTAGACGTTAAAATCTAACAGAACATGTAACTGTGTCACATCCTGCTGCTCTTTAGGAAGATAAACTCTCTGTCACATTTTACAACGTATTTACGTGAGTTCTTTGTTTTTTTTTTTTTTTCTGGAACGTCTTCATTCATCATCTCTGTTCTGAGTTGTTTCCAGGTTTGTTGCCGTTGTCGGCACTATGTCTCGCGAGAACTGCCACTCGGGCCATTTCAGGTGGGAGTTGTCGTGGGGCGAGTGACCGCCTTCAGTTTAGAGCAGGGGTGGCGAACTCCGGTCCTCAAGGGCCGGATTCCTGAGACTTTTAAGATGTGTCTCCGATCCAGCACACCTGAATCAAATGACTGGCTCGTTATCATGCTTCTGCAGAGCATGGTTGTTTCTCAATTCTAAGTATGGTTACTCCGTACTTGTGAACTCCTGGGTACGGACTCGTGGGAGCAAACTTGAAGAACGGACTTGCAGAGTGCGCAAGCGCGGACTTCGCATTACTCTTTGTTTTGGGACGAAGCGAACTTCCTGACATTGTTGTGTGGAGTATGTGCGCTGCTCTGTAGACCTCAAAGAAATGAATATGTATCATTGAGTAGATGAATTAATCTGAAGAGATTTTATGAACATTTTATGTACAACAACAATAATGAGGGAAGTAAACAACCTAATTAATACTATGTATTGCTTGCATTCTGATGGGGAACCTTGGTTTCTCTGTGCTTACATTTCAAAGTAGTGCTGCAGTGAGTTGTATAGCTCACATGCAGCCAGGCACGTCTCTCTTCTTTTTCCTGAGTAAACAGCTTGTACTACATCTGAAGACGGTAATTAGTGCAAAACCACAAACAGATCGGACCCCTCTTCACACCCGTTGCCCATCTGTGAAAGATGAGTCATATTGAGTGTGTAAGGGAGCAATAAAGTGACGCATTCAGTCTGTATATATTACACTAATAGAGCCTAGAGGATTGGTAAAAAGAGCCTTTCAGTAGAAAGCACTAATGTAGCTCTATAAAGACTATGGGCCTTTAGTTGCTGACAGAAAGGTGACCCCCTCATTGCTCTTACTCTGTCTCCCTTTGTTCCACTCACTGGCAAACGCAGACACAAACCCATAACCGAATGTGTTTTCAGCCTAATAGCTCTTTCATTAGTGCCAATCCAAAGACAAATGCTTTCAATAAGCAGCCCAAATCTATCTGTCTGTTTGGGTTTAGTAGCACTCTGCTGCTTCTCTTCCTTCCTGGTGGAATCCACTGTGAGATCGCAGACAGAAGAAGGCGTCAGATTGACCAAATCAAGGATAATGACCTGGAAAAGGGCAGGAAGGTGACAGACTAATGTAATCTGCCAAAGTTCCAAGACTGTCAACAAAACTATTACAACATCATCATTAAAAATTTGATTGCAGCACTTTAATGTCTGGAAGGTTTGGTGTTTGAAAAAGACTTAAATAACAGACTGTGTTCACTGTGTTATTGACGTATAGGACGCTATTTTGTTTCTTTTCATTTAAAGTTGAAGGTGCGGTTAATGTGATGGTGCATTCTATGTGGGTTTTTTCAGTCAGTCGTCACATGTGTCCAGTGAAAGCTGGACGAATGAACTGGAACAGCCACTGAACATTATGGTGAAATGAACATTGAAAAATGAGCTTCGGATAATGTAGGAAAAGGGAAAACACTCACAACGGGACTTTTGCGTTGTAGTCTGTGTGCAGGACGGCGTCCCAGTGGAGGGAGCGAGTGACACCAGAAGTCATACATCTGTGGAATATTTGTTTTTATTTTCTGTGCCTAAAATAAGATTGCTGATTGTTTAAAGGCAAATCGTGGAATTTTTTACCTAAAGAGTTGACCCATAGCAGTTATTTTAAATGATGCGCAGGGACTCCAGCTGCGGGGAGAGGAGGGCGGCTGTGGCAGCTGCTCCTCCAGCCCATACTCTTGCCTACAGACTGTAGCCGTGGAGCAAGCCCAGCCCGCTTTGCACCCCAGCCCTTAGAGCATATCCTTATCCCGAAGTTACAGGTCAACTACTGTCTACATTCACAATCAAAAGACAAGGGAGGCTGGCCCGACTGACTGACTGTTGATTTTTGTAACAGTGCTGTGGCACTTGTGGCCACTAGGTATTACCGGTCTAGCGCCCCTAGTGGCCAAAAGTTACACAGTGTGCCTTTAACTGAAAAGCAAATACCGATAATAAATTGAACTTTGTGGAGCACTGCATCTGAATGCATTTACGGTGGAAATGCTTAGAAAAAGTACAATAACATTTAAAACGTAAGATATATCACCCAGTATTTAATAGTAGGAAATAGTAAACTGCATAAAGTTGTCAAATTAACACGTTAGGTTGGTTCAGGAGCGATCGCGCACAGGACGCTGAGACTGACAGCGAAGCTTAACAAAGAATTTCCACTGGATACGTCTTGGCTGCGTTATGGCTCTGATCCGGTTTTGCTCCGCTGTCCGCCGTCCGGCAATCCCCACCGGTTGTGTTTTGAGTGCGCCATGGCGCAGTCCGGTCATACGACTGCCGTAACGAGGCCGAGGAGTTCTCGCAATATTTACATCATCGTGCGAGAACGCAGTTAAAGGTATGTGTTATAAACACAACAACAAACAGATAAACGGATCCATGGGGTCGCCGATGACCTCTGAAAACCTCTTACCGGTGGGTGTGACTGGATTGCAGCGCGTCGATGCAACAAGGAGGAAACATCCGCCGTGTCAGCAGCAATTCGCATGCACGCGCACACACACACACACACACACACACACACACACACACACACACACACACACACACACACACACACAATTACTTATTAAGGTAAAAGGGAAGTTTTTTTGTTGTTGGAAAAGCACTTTCTGTATTAGCATTTGGAATTTTGAGTTTCAGAAAAATGTGAGTGGTGGAGTGTATTACTTTAAGTTGTTATTTGCATGTGAATGAAAAATTAAAAGATGCACTTTTTTCAGTAAGCTAGGTCTATGTGTTTTCAACATAAATCTTAAATTCTGTTGGTTCAGGAAGGACACCATGACAGGCTGCGGCTCCCTGCCTTTTTATTTTTTTTATTGAATGCTACCTCTGACTCTGAATGCATTATTTTGTACTTTCATATTCTTTCTTGAACTTTATTTTGGAATTTTGAGTTGAAGAGCAATAAACATATATTGCAGTGTTAAGGAATTCATGTTTTTTTTTTTTTTCATTTTAGATATGTAAATCAATTAATGGGGAGATAATCGATAATCACATCGAATCGAATCGAATCCAACTGGAAAAATCAATCGCTAGATTAATCGATGCATCTAAAAAATAATTTCTAAAATAATTTTACTGGATACAGTAAAAATCAGCCAGTTTGTAATAGAAGAAAACAATAAACAGCATAAAAGTTGCTACGTTAGGTTTTGTTCAGAAGCGATTGCGTCCATTGACTCAGGGTTCAAACTCTACGGCTTTGCATCTGGCAATAGTGCACGATAAGAACTAGGGGTGCACCGATTGCAATTTTCTGGCGGATCACCGATTTTTATTCATGTAGACAATAACATGGACAATACTGCCAAAGAACTGTATGCTTTAATGGATACTTTTGGTCTTACACAACATGTGACTGGTCCGACACACACTCAAGGTCACACTTTGGATCTGGTTATCTCTAAAGGTGTTGATATCTCTGCTGTTGATGTAAGAGACTGAGCTCTATCTGATTATTTCTGTCTTTTTTGACCTAGAGACTGTAACATCTGTTCCCCCTACTTCTGTGTGTTTAAAAAAAAGGTACATAAATGACAACACAAGTGCACAGTTTATGGAAGCCATAGAAATGACACCAACATTGAGTGCTGAGACAGTTGATGATCTTCTGGATGAGTTTTATACAAAAGTCTGTAATGTCATAGATGTGGTGGCTCCAATCAAAACTAAGAGAAAACCAAACATGTCTGCTTAGTTAGTTATGGTTTACCTCCTAATTCACTCCCTGTTCCTTGATTTTGCCTGTTCCTGTCCATGTTTTCCTGCCTGCCCAGTTTTCCTGCTCTCCACAGCTGCTCCTCATTCCCTGTCAAGTTGGAGGAGGTTATATATACTCCCTCTGTTCTGTCAGTCTCTTGCTAGATGGTCAACCTGTGAAGAGAGACTTTCAAGCTCTGTGAAAACATTGACAGTTCCTGCCTCTGATTGTTAAGTGTGAATCTGTGTTCTTATTTAATAAATAAATCCGATTGGGGAATATTTCAGTTATCCTCCTTATTTAGTTTGGGGCCCGTTTATTCAATCTTATTTAGATATTTCAGTATCTGTCTACTCCTTCCTGCGTTGCATTTGAGTTCTTCTGTATACCTGTGATAAAACACAGAAAACACCTTGAAGGAGGACTGAGATAATGCAGAAATTGAAATCTGACTGTAGAAGAGCTGAGCGTAAATGGAGATCAACAAACTCCAAATTCATCTAGAACTATACAAAACAAGTCTGCAAAAATTCAATGATGGCTTGTTCAAAGCAAGGCAGCAATACTTTTCTGAAATTATTGCCAAAAATGTCAACAACTCTCGCACGTTGTTTTCTGTAATTGAAAAGCTCACAACCCCCCCAGATCAGATAGCCCCTGAATTACTGTCAGCTGGAAAATGCAATGAATTTGCTGTATATTTCAATGAAAAAATACACTCAATAAGGTCAAACGTCAGAACAAACCAGCAAAATAACAAAAAGCTTGAACAGCTTCAACCACTGAGGGATGAGTCAACTACAATGTTAGAGTTTATTACAGTGAACCCAAAAACAATAGACGAGACTGTTCAGCAGCTGAATCCATCAACGTGTTGCCTTGACACAACACCCTCAAACTTGTTTAAAACTGTTGTAAAGTCAATTGTCACTGATTTATGTCAAATAATTAACTGCTCATTCCAGTCAGGCACCGTACCAAAATCCCTGAAAGTAGTTGCTGTGAAACCTCTGTTAAAAAAGAGAACACTGGATGCCTCTATACTGGCTAACTATAGACCAATCAGCAACCTTTCATTCATGGCCAAGATCATTGAGAAGGTGGTCTTCAACCAACTGAGTCAATTCTTAACATTCAACTAAATATTTGATAAATTTCAGTCAGGTTTGTAGATCATACAATTTTGTTGCACAGATTGCAAACATGGAATGGACTAAATGGAAAAGTAATGCAATGGTTTAAGTCATACTTGGAGGAGCGAAGTTATTTTGTAAGCATTGGAAACTTTGAATCTGACAGATTACCAATGTCCTGTGGGGTTCCTCAGGGCTCTGTTCTTGGACCTCTTCTGTTTAGCCTTTATATGCTTCCTTTAGGACAAATTTTACAGAACTGTAAGGTTGATTATCAGAGCTACGCAGATGACACACAACTATATCTATCACTGAACCCAGATGACCATGGTCCCATTGAGGTGTTGCGTGACGGTTTAGAAAAAGTAAACTGCTGGATGAGTGATAACTTCCTTCAACTAAACCATGACAAGATGGAGGTGATTGTCTTTGGTAACAAGGAAAAGAGGACTGCTGTCAGCAATTATCTTGAGTCTCAATCTTTAAAAGCTAAAGACCAAGTCAAAAACCTTGGTGTTCTGATTGACTCATATCTTACATTCAGCAGTCAGATCAAATCTATCACAAAAACAGCCTTCTACCACCTAAAGAACATCTCCAGAGTGAAAGGTTTAATGGCTCAGAAAGATCAGGAGAAACTGGTCCATGCTTTTATATCCAGCAGACTGGACTATTGTAATGGTCTTCTGACAGGAATCCCCCAAAAGAGCATCAAACAGCTACAGCTGGTTCAGAACGCTGCAGCTCGGGTCTGAACCAGAACAAAGAGGTCAGAGCACATTACTCCAGTTTTAAAGTCTTTACACTGGCTCCCAGTCAGCCTCAGAATAGACTTTAAAGTTCTGCTGCTGGTGTATAAATCTGTGAATGGGTTTGGTCCAGAATACATCAGTGAGATGTTAGTCAGGTATAAACCCAGCAGGTCTCTCAGATCTATGGACACAGGTCAGATAGTGGAGCCCAGAGCTCACAGTAAACATGGTGATGCTGCTTTTAGTTGTTATGCTGCAAAGAAGTGGAACAAACTGCCAGCGGAGCTGAAGTCAGCATCTAATGTGAACATTTTTAAATCAAAGTTAAAGGCACTTTTTTTCTCTACTGCGTATGATTGAGAGAGAGATTTTTGGTCATGTTGTTGATGTCATGTGTTTGTTGATTTTACTGATGATTTTAATTGATTTTACTGATGATTTTAAATGTTCTTATTGATTTTAAACAATTGAATGTTTTATCACGTAAAGCACATTGAGTTGCCTTGTGTATGAAATGCGCTATACAAATAAATTTGCCTTGCCTAAAAGCCTGACCTGGCTATACCGATTTTGGCCAATCCTGATTTTTTCTTTTTTTCTGAGCATACACCTTGAGTGTTCAATCTTATTTTATTGTAAAACATTGAGCAATACCTGTGAAACGATACAAAGGTGTTGTTTTAACTGCGCGTGACGCAGTTATCTCAAATATAAATGAAAAGTATAGAACATTGCTGTCAAAATACTAAATTACATCACTTCCTTTAGTTTTTCATATTTTAAAAACTAAATAAACGTGTCTAACAGGTTACACTGCAGACCTGTTTGGAGCTCTTTGACTAAAATAAAGTGCACAGCAGTATTTTGGTTTTACAAATTAAGAAAATCGCAGGGTTTGGGGTAGGTGATAAAATAATAATAATCTACAGGACAAACTAACAAAACATCTTAAACCACCAATAAAATGTCCTGTTTTAGGTTTCCTTGTAGTGCAAAAATAAAGTCCAAATGCAGCAGCTTTGTGGATATTTAAATATAAAAATATTAATCTTAAAATAACTTGCAACAGCTGACAGGATAAAAGCTCCTAAAAGTCAAACATTCTACAGAAATAATAAAGTGCAGCATGTGTAACATTTTCATAAGTCAAAGGGTAATAACAGAAATAACATGACAGATTAATTCTTCTCACACTTATTGCAGTCACTTGTTCATTAGTGGAAGGTTTTTCTTGAAATCCAAAGCCATGAACTCCAATGTTTTCCTCATAGTCGTTTGCTCTTTTCACTGATAAGCGCTCTCAGCGGACCCATGGCTCTTTGCTCCACTAGCATTAGCTTGATTTCTAGCTTCAAATGCTGCATACTGAGCGGTGTGGTGGTTTCGTAAACGGTGAATGAGGTCGTGTTTTGTTTGCAGCTCCACCAGGACTTATTTCCTCGTTACAGGAATTACAAATTGCAATCCTTTGCTCTCTTTGTTGTGTAATACTGCCGAAACTGCCGACATGCTAAGCTAACCTTGCTGCGGGTCACGGTGGCTGTTGTTATCCTTTGTAGGATATGCATGCGCACGCACACACATGCACACATGACCTGGAGGGCGGGTCTATCCCTCATCTTACAGCAGAAGAGGACAGTGGCTGACTTTACGACCGACTTTAAGATCTTTGCGGAGGTAGAAAAGATCGGTTTTATACGCAAAGATTTCCCCCAAAATAAGGGAAATTGGCACCGACTGATCGGCCGGACAAAGTAAGAACAAACGAAGGGAGCGATGTATCAGTCTGGATCCAGTAAAAAGTGACCATAAAAAGCTGTAAGTAGACGGCCAACGAGGGCTTTGAAATATAAACCCTAGCAGCCCGCCTACTTGCCCGTTCTGATTGGCCGACTCGTTTGAAGGGCACCCTCATCAGCCAATAGGGTGTGGCCTATGTGACGGTGCGACCATTATGTGAATTTTTCTTGGAAAATTGCTAAATTATTGGAATGCGGCCAGTACAGCGGTTCAATGGCAATGCCAAGAAAGTAGCCAATGTTTAGGAAACTAAGACCTGCTGAAATGAGCTTCAGTGGTCTGTGATAATCAGTGTCGGGTATGATTGCGCGTGGCGACATGCAGCCATGCACAGGCCTCTCATTAAGATGGGAGTCAAGTCCCTTTTGTTAATTTGTTGGAGCAAATACCAGTCTAATACATCAGGAGGCAGGTTTTAGAAAGTAGGAGTGCGATACGGGCTCTGGAGGAAAGACACATTTGTGTGTTTGTGTTTGCATGTGGGGGTCGGGGATGTATGGTTTTCCATGAAGTTTTCCATAAAAAGCTGCAAACTCTCTTCGTCGAGCTTTCACTGAGAAGCTTGATGTTTGATTGTCGTTTTGGAGACTTTCCAAGCTTGTCAAGATGCACAGTTCGTGTGAACACATTAGTGTGTACGGGCGCATTGGTGTGTGGGCTCGATGGTGGGTGGAAACACTGCAGGAAGATGTGAGTGTATGTGCGCGTCTGTGTGTGGGTTGGTGCTTTGGCGGTCGGTGGGAGCTCTCCTAAAACAATAGTGTGTCTGAATGCCTGGAGTATGATGTATATCTCTAAGCTTTGCTTGTGAGAGTATATCTGTGTGCCTGTGATGAGACAGGACAAGAACAAAAGGATCAGTTTAAAATTAGGCAAGGATTAGACTTCTATTTTAACATCCTTTGTCTCCAGTCAAAAGTCTTAAGCCTCTTTCAAACACAAAAGTAAGCCGGACTACTTCACTACACAATGAGCAAAAAAAAAGATGAAAAACTAATATACTCTGCTTAGTCTCAAATAAAGTCATACAGGATCAAAATCAAAGCTTCGATCATTTTCCTTGGTGATGCAGCATTCCCTCCACCTTATATCAGCTTCCTTCCAGCTTTTCTTTAACATTCCTCAAAACTCTTTGCCCTCTTGAGCGCCCTGTTTCCATAGCAACAAGGGTTGGGTTTGTGCACTCCTAATGTGTTTTCATGTGCATATGTGTGTCCATCTTGACTTTTGTGAGCCTAATATAAACATCGAGCGAAGCCTCATAGGTGCAGACTCTGGCTCCTTTCTTTCTTTGGTTGAATTATAAAACAAAGCTAAATATACAACTCTTGATCAAATAGTTTGTTTGTTCTGAATCTGATAGCCGTATTATGATTAGTAACACATGATCGGCCTCTGCTGCCAAAGATTTCTCTCCGTTCGCTAGATTGATTTTAAGATTACATTCGTAATCCAGATCAGCTAAACTAACACGCTGTGTAAATGCTGTTTTGTATTTTACAGCCATATTTTATTATTTGCTAGGCATAAAACTGCTTTTTGATTGAATGTAGGGGCAGGTGGCTGGGTGGTCATTGAATTATCAAAAAAATAAATATAAATATATAATTAAACAATTTTCTGTGTACAATCTCCTCCCACGTCTTGCTGAAAAACCCTTCCACATCCACTTTGGTGTGGAATATATATATATATATATATATATATGTGTATGTGTATATATATGTATGTGTATATATATATGTGTGTGTATATATATATATATGTGTGTGTATATATATATGTGTGTATATATATATATGTGTAGCGATTTTTGCAGATGACAAGCCTTGTTTTGCCATTTCAAAAATGATTTTGGAGTACAGTTCCAAAGACATTTTCAACAGCAGGCAAAACATAGAGAGAATTCATATATTTTGGTGCCAGAAAAATAACAGCGTCCTCATATGTGCTCTTATTTTGAAAATAACAACTTCCGGTCTCACCATAATGAAAAACTGGCGTTTAAGTTGAAGACAAAAATCAAATAACCAATTATTTTTTGTTTTTCTTTTTCTGAACGAAAATTTCAATGAAAAGGTCTCACCATTATGACAAATGTGTCCCGGTTTGGTGTTGGTGTGGACCCAAATGCAGGGAAAGATGGAGGCAGGATGCAGGAGTAGCGTTCTTGGAACCAGTCCATGTTTATTAGTAAAGCAAATACCAAAATCTAAAATCAAATCCAAAAACAGCGGAGTAGGAACAGGGAGCAAGACCAGACACGAGGAAGGCGACAACGAACTTGACATCACACACACACACAATGATCCCGCAGTCATACTGTGTCCAAACACTCAGCTAA
Organism: Gouania willdenowi; assembly: GCF_900634775.1. Classification (NCBI taxonomy): domain Eukaryota; kingdom Metazoa; phylum Chordata; class Actinopteri; order Blenniiformes; family Gobiesocidae; genus Gouania; species Gouania willdenowi. The sequence continues at coordinate 18,794,149 of NC_041062.1, forward strand.
ATAGTGGAGGAGGCCTGATTGGGAATGGGCCACACCTGGGTGAAAACACGAGGGAGCTAATCAATCACCAAGCACACAGACATCACTGAGGGGTGGAGCCACAAACAGGAATCCCTGAAACACAGACAAGAGTTAAGCACAAACCAAATAAACAAAGACAGAACAAAAAGAGGACCCAAGGGTTAAAACAGAACCTAACAAAATGAACCTTTTTTTTTTTTGTTTCTGTCCTCTGGTATTTCTGTTTTTGGTTTTAGAAACAAAAATCAACCAATTTTTAAATTTAAATTTTATCCCTTCTTCACCCTGATGAAGAAATATGCCTTGCATTTCAATTTTAGTTTTAAAATTTGAAAACTCGTTTTTTTGTATTTCGATTTCTGTTCCTGAACGGAAAATTTGGTTTTCAGCATTGCCAAAAACAGTGTGCATATTAGTCAATCAATGGATAAATGTATGAAATAATTTAGTGTCTCATTTTACAACCCATCGAACGTAATTGAGACTCATTAATCTACCATAATTAACCATGAATGATTAATTTACCTGTGGCAAAAAACCTCAGTGCAAGACAGTCTGCGCCCGACTACGATGTGATTCATTTGCAACTGTCACGCCATCAGATGAAAATTTCTACCTTTTGTATAGAATGTCATCGGCTAAATAATTTTTTTCTCCTGAGTGCAAGTGTTTGATCCAAAGTGTATAGAGAATAATTCAAATTCAGCCGACGTTTTTTATCCTAAGCGACGTACAAAACGAGCAGTTTGGGTTAAGGGACTTGCTCAACATCCAATAGTGATGACACAGGCTGGATTTGAACCTGTAACCCTCAGATTACAAGCTTACAAGCCCAGTTCCTTAACCGTTACTCCACTACAATGACCTTTGTCATCAGGTCGTAGAGGGGTTGTTTTCTGATTGTCTGAGATCCCAGGGCTTTGTCAAAGTGTCCTTGAGCAATACATTAAACCAGGGGTCACAAACCTTCCAGTTAGAAATGCACTTCTGAAATACTTTTTCATGGTTTCACTTTAATTATAGAATACGATGTAACTTAAAAAGGTATGACATTATTCCAGCAAGTTATTTTTGAATAATGTTAATGTTTCATTAATTCAGACTACTGTTTTTCAGGAAATTTACTTTGATCTCCTGACATGTTTTGAATGTCAACTGCCAACTGCTGATCGCTTTGATGTTTCCTTGACTTCTGCGTGATAATTCATGAAATGCTCTTTTTGACTTCATTTTTAATAATATATTATGGCTTCATTTATTCAAAACTACTGTTTTCCAGGAAATTTACTTTGATCTCCTGACATGTTTTGACTGTCAACTGCCAACTGCTGATCTCTTTGATGTTTCCTTGACTTCTGCGTAATAATTCCAGAAATTATCTTTTTGACTTTTTTTTAATAATATGGTATGGTTTCATTTATTCAAAACTACTGTTTTTCACATCAAAGCAGACACCTCTGAAAAATGGCAGTTAACAGTCAAAACATCTAAGGAGATCAAAGTAAATTTAATCAAAAACAATAACATAGTAAAGGTAGGAAATGTTGAGGTTTCAACATGAAACACTTTATTTCTCGTAATTCATGCAATTTTTATTAAGTTTTATAGAACATTCACCTTGCATTTTTAAAAATATATCTTATATATTATCTTATATATAACATACCACTGACCATACACCAGATCTGCAACACCTAAAAACATTTGGCACAATGTTTCAGTGAAAATAAACATTTAAAAATGGTTAATTCAATACTAAAACTTTATCAGCAGTATTTAACTCTACTAAGTATCAGCTACATCTCTCATATATATTTATATTTGTGAGTTTGAATCCACTTTAAATAGGTATTGTGCAAGTAAGCTATGGGGTTGGTTTTTGTTCAGTATACTACTGTACATATACATGTGTTTTGTCATGATTTTAGTGTAGATAGTGGGTGTTTTGTCTCATTTCTTGTATTTCTTTTGTTTGTATTCTCCTATAGTATTAGTTCAGCTTATGCAGTTTGTTTTGTTACTTTACCCATTAAAACATAGTTTGGTTCACTACTGCCCTGAGTCTGGCTGCTTCTGATTTGTCATATTGGGGCTATTTTTTTTTTTAGGGTTGGACGTTACATATCAATCATCTTAAATCAAAGGTAGGCAACTTTTATAACAGCGGGGCCACAATGTGACCCCTCATGTCAGCATTTATAATAAGGAGCAATCTGAGCACTAATACAGGAAAAAAACAAAGATATTTGAGTAATTGTGTGTTTTTCTCTCATTCTGTGTATGTTTGTTGTTGTCTTGCTTGTTGTGAGGCATTTTGTGCATTTCTATTTTTATTGTAAAATATGGATTCTTATTGTGTATTTGTGCTGTCATTTTGTGTTTTTGGAGAAATGTTTGTGCATTTCTGTTGTCGTTTTGCTTGTTTGTTAGTACTGTGGGTTTGCAGTCATTTTTTGGGTTTTCTCATCTTTTGGTGTACTTTTGTTGTCATTTTCTGTAATTTTCTATTTCTACTGAGTCATTTTGTTGTTTCATTGTTGTCGTTTTTTTCATTTTTTTGTAGTGTTTTTTTTCTTGTCTTTTACTGTATTTTTCTGCAATGTTGTAATTCTTTAATATTTAATGCATTTATCATTTTCTATCATTGGTAATGTAACTTGATGTTTTACTGTTGTTTTGTTCATTTTTGTAGTAGTTTTGTGTGTTTTTGGAGTATTTTCTCTTGTCTTTTACTGTATTTTCCTGCAATGTTATAATTGTTTGTGTTTTTTTGATATATTCTTGTTCTTGTTTTGTGTATTTCTCTGACAATTTGTACAATTGCTTTGAGCGCGGCATAAAATTAGACAGAGGGCTGGTTTGCCAGTTGCCTATGTCTGTCTTAAACCAATCTGTCCATACTCATCCAATCTCTGGCGACAATAAATATTTTGTCCAGTAAAATCACACCTTTCTTGATATTGTATCTTCAGCCAATTTTGAAAACCTTAGAGATGTATGAATTTTTATTTTCTTAAATCACAAATACTTGGATTGTCCAGTCGGTCGTATTGAATTGCAGCTGTGTGCTGATTAGCTCATTGAAATATTTGAACAGGAGTACCTAAAAAAGTGTTCATTTATCTGCAGATTTGTTGCGTAAAGACAGACACATGCAAACAGCAAAATGAAGTTGTAGACAAATGCCCCCTGGTTATTCTGGCTTCATCACTTTCTGTCCTTTATTTTCCTCATTGAGCAATGCAGCATTGTTCTGTTTACACATGAAGTCAGTCATTGGAAGGCAAACGTCTCTTTAATCCTGCCAGTTATCACTGTTTACCAAGCAAAACATGTCCTTATACTTAAAGGTCCCATGTCATGCTATTTTTCACCCATCTCCCTTTGTTCTGAGAACCCCAACAACACAGTATTTGAGGTTTATTTTCCCAAACTCGCCTGTTTTCCAGAGTTTTAGCCTCTGAAAAGTCACTTTCTGAGCAAGTCTGCAAACATGCTGATTTGTGGCCTACTTATGCATATTCATGAGTGGGCGTGTCTATAGACAGTACACTGACTTCCCTGCATATCCTACTCTGTTACGAGGGGGATCAGTAATCACCAAAACAAATTTATTTTTGCTGTCCACACACAGTTATATAATAATTGCTTTCAGCCAAAAAACTGCACATTACAGTAAAACTCATGGTTGTTTATGCTGCTATTGAGTGTGAGTCCATCTACCCTCCCCGCACGGTGACGTAGGGCCAGAGGACGGCCCGCCCTCCTCCCACCCACTCCGTAGCCGAGCTCATGCTGCTTTATAAGCACGAGTGGTCACGTATTTACACCCGAAAACACACTCTGCCCAAGTAGACATGATAGCGACAACACTCATCAACAGCGGCAGTAGCAGAAACAACAACAGCCTTCGATGTGCAGCGGTGATAGACTGTGGAAGCACTGCGCAAAGGATGCTGAAATGCTCACCTTCGCGGGCGTGTCTGTTTACATGTCGATCACAGCAGAGAGCTTCCTGGAGGCGCGGCTTCTCCAGCTCAGTGCCGGGTGAAATTTGTCATCAAAGTGGGAACGCGTCATCAAATTGGAGCGAGGTGTTTGGGCTCACCCTGCAGTAAGAAAGGAGCAAATCACCCTCTAACTAATGATTGAGGGAATCAATGAAAAAAACACTTTGGGCATGTGTATGAAGCCCTAATAGAACTTTATGATGTTTAAAGTAGATTTAGCGTTAACATGGGCCTTTAATCTTTCCAGCAAGTGGTCACGTTACCAGTTCATGTGTTCCTTTGTATGTGTGTGTGTTGAACCATCACTGCCTACTTTTATGCTCCTTCCTTTCAAAACTTTTCCCACTTCACCCCAATTGCACCCTTCCCTCACTGTGTTAACCCTCCACCCACACCCTCACCTTATCTCTTGAGGGTCGTTTTTCACTCATGTCTTCCAACTGATACCATCTGTGTTGATGAATTGGTCATCTGCCACAGATCAAAGTGCAGATGGCTTACAGATATAGCTAGCTGTCTTTGTCATCCTTCCACCTGTCAAAGCAAACCCTCCCGCTTTCTACACACGGTTTTCCTCTTCTTTGTTCTCCGCTGTGCTTAATTACGGAAACAAAGAAAAGAAATAAACTTAGGTTAGGGTTTCCCAAACTATTGGTCCTGACTCACAAATTAATTTCCCATTAAGTAAACTTGTGATATGCTATGTTCTTTTATCTCTTGGCCACACATAGCAACTGGTAGTCAAAGGGCCACATAAAGCCCTCAGTCTAATTTTGTGCGGCCCCCCAAAACAAATTTGTAATTCGTGCAGTTGGAAGTTCTATGGAGAATAACATAATACACAAAACACCAGAAAGACAGCAAACAACAGCAAAAGGCACAGAGTGTCAAGAAAAGTACAAAAGGTAACAAAAAAAAAACAAAACAAGAAAAAAAAAAAAAAACTGAAAGATAAAAAGCAATACAAAAAATGTTTGTCAAAATGACTACAAAAACAACATGCGTTTACAAAAGGACTTCAAAGACATGGAACATGACATATAAATACACAAAATGACAACCAGAACAGAAAAAAAATATAACAAAAACACTTCAACATTTTCAAAAAACACCAAGAAAACCCACAAAAAAGGACTACAAAGACAAAACCCTTTGTTCTTTCCCGTATTAATGCTCAAATTGGTCATTCTTCTAAATGCTGACATGAATTTTGATAATGTGGCCCTCAGATCAGACAATCACATTTTTGTGGCCCTGTGCTGTGATAGAAGTTGACCATCTCTGCTCTAGGCCATTGATTTTATTTATTTATTTATTTGACTGGGACAATGCAGTCAGACATAGTATGCGATGCATACAAAGTGTATAGCTAATGCTAATTTCCAACTCCTATCCCTGGTTGAGCTTTTCCCGAGATACAAAATGTATAAAAGCACAATCTTAAACACATTAACTTATTTACAACAGTGATCTAGCATTTATACATTCCCACATTCAGCTCACACAGATACACACACTAAATCATCACACCACACTCGCACTGTTAAACATTATTTACAAATGGGTACAACTTTGATTTGTTTTAAGCCACAACTTGAGCCTGGATGGCGCTGTGAGTTCCACAGTTTGCCCTGTTTGATGGAAAAAGCAACTCAACTCTTTATTTGTATAGCACAATTTATAATAAAGTCATCTCAATTCGCTTATCAAAATACAAAAATCAGAATAAGAAGGAAAAAACCCAACAAGATCCACAAGCAACAAGCATTTAGTGACAGTGGAAGAAACGACTCCCTTTTAACAGGAACAAATCTCTGTTAGAACCAGGTTCAGAGGTGGCAGCCATCTGATCCCTGGTTGGGGTTAGTGGACAGAAGGACCAACAGAACAGGATAGAGAGATAGAACATCAGAGTGTCTCAGACTAGTTGAGCCATGAAACACAGATCAGGAACGACCATCACGACACCTGAAATAGAGCAGAGAGAGAAGGACGAGGAGAAGACACTGACTGCAGAAAAACGTGATACTGTTAGGGTTGTTAAGTTGGACCCATAAACAAACAACACCCAAAGTGTGGGTCGACGTGAATTTATTTAACAAAAAGTGTCCTCTTGGCTTGGCTTGATCCTGGGAGTGGCTCCAGAGCAGCCTCGGGTACTAGAGGAATAAAAGTCCAGAATCAAAAATAAAACTTGGCAAAAGGCATAGACTTCAGGATATCTCTAGAGCAGAAGTACCGCAGCATAGACGGAACAATCCAACGATGAGTGGAGGTGAGTCGGAGGCTTTTGTATTGCAGTGATGAGTCATTGGAACCAGGTGTGCCTGCTCGGAGTTCACGCCCCACCAGGACCAAGCCTAAAAGAAAAACAAAGAGCCACAAGAGGGAGACAAAAACAGGCACATATGGCCAAAAACATAACAAGACCCCCCCTCAACGGACGCTTCCTGGCGTCCTACCAGGCTTGTCAGGGAACCGGCGATAGAAGTCCCTCAGTAGACCAGGGTCCAGGATAAAGCGACGAGAAACCCACAACCGCTCCCCAGGGCCATAACCCTCCCAATCAACAAGAAATTGGAATCCACGCCCCCGGAGGCGCACATCCAGGATCCGACTAACCGTGAAGGCAGGGTGACCGGCCGGAGGGCACAAAGGACTGGACATGACGGGCTTGATCAAGGAAACGTGGAACACAGGATGAACTCGTAGAGCAGCGGGCAATTTAAGTTTGACAGAGACAGGGTTCACGATCTTCTCAATCTCGTATGGTCTTACATACCTCGGAGCCAGTTTCTTGCAGTCCACTTGGAGGGGCAGATCACGGGAAGAGAGCCACACCCTCTGTCCCGTTTGGTAGACCGGTGCTGCCGTGCGACGGCGGTTGGCAGTTTGCTGGCTACGAGCTGCAGAACGTGTGAGGGCAGAACGGACGGTATTCCAAACGGCTCGGCACCGACGAAGATGGGCCTGAACAGATGGGACAGCCACCTCCCGTTCTTGTGCAGGAAACAGAGGTGGCTGGAAATCAAGAGAAGCCATGAAAGGAGAGAGTCCAGTAGCAGAACTTGACATGGAATTGTGTGCATATTCAACCCAAGGAAGAAAAGTGGACCAAGCAGTAGGATGGCGGGCTGTCACACAACGATGGACAGTTTCGAGACATTGGTTTGCCCTCTCTGCCTGACCGTTTGACTGTGGATGAAAACCTGAGGAAAGGCTGGCTGATGCTGCAATGGCCTGACAGAATGCTCTCCATACTTGTGAAGCGAATTGAGGTCCACGATCCGATACGATGTCCACAGGAATCCCGTGTAAATGAAAAACATGTTAGACTAACAAGTTAGCCGTCTCCAAGGCAGATGGGAGTTTGGGAAGGGGGACAAAATGGACTCCCTTGGAGAAACGATTGATAATGGTTAGGATAACTGAATTACCTTCGGATTGGGGCAGGTCGGTAACAAAGTCCACCGCAATATTAGATCAGGGTCGTGAGGGCACCGGAAGAGGATGCAGCAAACCGGCAGGAGGCAAGTGAGATGACTTGCTACGGGGACAGATATCACAAGCAGACACAAACTCACGGACATCAGAACCCATAGAACCATAATCTCCCAGTGGGCAGCAGCAACCACACAGGAAGGGGGCAGTATGGTGCCTGGAATAGATTCAACAGGGTCAGCAGTGTAAAGCCGGGATAAGGCATCAGGCTTGTCGTTCTTTGAGCCTGGTCGGTAGGTCAAAGTGAAGTTGAACCTGCTTAAAAAATGGGCCCAACGTGCTTGGAGGGGGTTGAGCCTTTGTGCTGACCGGAGGTAAGAAAGGTTCTTGTGGTCAGTCCAAATGAAAAAGGATTGCTGCGCCCCCTCCAACCAGTGTCTCTATTCTTGGAGGGCTGAAACTACAGCCAATAGCTCACGGTTACCTATGTCATAGTTTCTCTCCGCCTCAGAAAGCCTCTTCGAAAAAAAAGCACATGGGTGTAGCTTGTTGGTCTCAGCAGAGCGTTGGGACAGAATGGCACCCACACCTAGATTGGATGCATCCACCTCCACAACAAACTGTCGACTGGGGTCTGGATGGATGAGTACAGGTGCCGTGGTGAACCTCCGTTTGAGCAGGTCAAACGCACTCTGAGCATCAGAGGTCCAGGTGAAGGGAATGGAGCTCGAGGTAAGGCGAGTGAGCGGGGCGGCAACTCTGCTGAAATCCTTGATAAATCGCCTGTAAAAATTAGCAAAGCTCAAGAATCTTTGTAAGTTCTTTCAGGATGTGGGGGTAGGCCACTCAGCCACAGCCTGAATCTTGGCTGGATCCGCTCTCAATTTGCCCTGTTCGATAATGAAGCCCAGAAAACTAACAGTGGGTCTGTGAAACTCACACTTCTCCACCTTGACAAATAATTTGTTCTCCAAAAGTCTTCTCAGAACAACACGGACATGCTGAATGTGCTCCTGGATGTCCCGGGAGAATATGAGGATGTCATCGATGTATACAAAAATGAATTTGTTCAGCATGTCACACAAAACGTCGTTGACCAGGGCCTGGAAGACAGCGGGAGCATTAGTAAGCCCGAAAGGCATTACCTGGTATTCAAAATGTCCCAATGGCGTATTGAAGGCAGTCTTTCATTCATCGCCACTCCTGATACGCACCAGATGTCAGGCGTTGCGTAGATCCAGCTTGGAAAAAACAGTGGCCCTGTGCATAGGCTCAAAAGCAGAATCAATTAAAGGCAGTGGGTACTTGTTGTTTATCGTAACATCATTAAGCCCTCGGTAATCGATGCAAGAGCGCAAGGTCTTATCCCTCTTTCCTACAAAGAAAAAGCCAGCAGCAACAGGTGAGGAGGAGGGCCGAATAAGACCGTTGGCTAATGAGTCATGAATGTATCTCTCCATAGCCTCCCGCTCAGGTCCAGACAGCTTGTATAAACGGCTAGAGGGTAAAGGAGCACCAGGGAGAAGATCAATAGCACAATCCTATGGTCTGTGTGGAGGAAGTGAAAGTGCCTTATCTTTACAGAAAACCTCAGCCAAATCATGGTATTCAGATGGTACATTGGAAAGATCCGGGGGTTGTGTCACATTTGGGATATGGGTATGTACAGGAGAGATAGCTGAACGCAGACAGTTGGAGTGACGAAACACGCTCCAGGTAATTGAGCCCGTAGACCACTCAAACTGTGGATTATGCAAGGATAGCCATGGTATTCCAAGAACAATAGGAGCTAGAGGAGAAGGGAGAACATAGAGCCTAATAGTCTCCTTGTGATTTCCTGAAAGAATGAGCGTAATAGGGATTGTGCAATGAGTAACATGAGCTATTAGATGCCCATCCACAGCCTTAATTGTCCTGGGTTTGTCTATGGGCTCTATGGGAATGCCAGTCTGTTTCACAAAATCTGCATCAACAAAATTCTCTTCAGATCCGGAGTCTATTAAGGATATCACAGAATTTGGCTCACCATTGTATAAGACTGAAGACTGCAGCTGGATACGTTGTGGTGGGGGTTTCACGGAGGTGTTATGGCTCATCAGGACCCCCTGACTCACTGATGAGGCACATCATTTGGCAGAAGGCTACATTGGCTCCGAACATGATCCGAGCCCCCACAGTAGAAGCACAAACGGGACTGCAGGCGATGCTGACGTTCGGCAGGATCAAGACGCAGACGTCCAAGCTGCATTGGTTCCTCAGTGGTAGAAGATTGTGCCTTGCTTGATTCCATCTCAAACTTGGGAAGCGGGTGATTGGGGATGAAAACTACTGCAGGAACTTGACGCTCTCTCTCTACGTGTCTCTCTCAGACGATTGTCCAGGCGAACAGCTAAAGAGATTAATGACTCCAAGTCTGAGCATTCGTCTCGAGCTGCCAGTTCATCCTTAACGCTCTCACATAGCCCATAAAAAAATGCCCCCTGAAGTGCTGTGTCATCCCACCCACTAGCTGCTGCCACAATTCTAAAGTTCAATGAATACTGTGCCACAGAGGAAGTTCCCTGCTTGAGAGAAAATAGGCGCTGGCTTCTCTCTTTACTTTGGATTGGATGGTCAAAAATATGTTTCATTTCGGTTATAAACTGCTGATACGACTGCAAAATCTCAGATTCGCTGTTCCATATAGCTGTAGCCCACTCAGCCGCCTTTCCGGATAGTAACCCAATTACATAAGCAGTACGTGATCTATCAGAAGCATAGGTCTGGTGCTGCTGTTCGAAGACTAGATCACACTTTAACAAAAAGCTCCCACAGGAACCAAGTTCCCCAGAGTATGGTTGAGGTGTAGGAATATATGGCTCACGTGCAGTTCGGAGAGTAGCAGGTTGAGGTGAGTCAGAGCCCTGAGCAGGTGGATTAGAGGTGGTCGGTGTGGCAGCAGGTGAGGCCAATTGAGCAGTGACTTGGATCAGCTGGGTTTGCACTTGCATTACTTGCGTGGAAAGTTCTCCTAACGCATCAATCACCTCCTTCAATCCCTGGTCATGGCGTACAAGAGTCTGTCCATGCACAGTAAGGACCTTGACAATGGATGCTGGGTCGGTTGGATCCATAGTGGTTGGATTGTTCTGTTAGGGTTGTTAAGTTGGACCCATAAACAAACAACACCCAAAGTGTGGGTCGACGTGAATTTATTTAACAAAAAGTGTCCTCTTGGCTTGGCTTGATCCTGGGAGTGGCTCCAGAGCAGGCTCGGGTACTAGAGGAATAAAAGTCCAGAATCAAAAATAAAACTTGGCAAAAGGCATAGACTTCAGGATATCTCTAGAGCAGAAGTACCGCAGAATAGACGAAACAATCCAACGATGAGTGGAGGTGAGTCTGAGGCTTTTGTATTGCAGTGATGAGTCATTGGAACCAGGTGTGCCTGCTCGGAGTCCACGCCCCACCAGGACCAAGCCTAAAAGAAAAACAAAGAGCCACAAGAGGGAGACAAAAACAGGCACATATGGCCAAAAACATAACAGATACAGTATCATTAAGTCAGCCTGCCTTGGCCTTGGGCCTCACTCCCAGTGGCCTAGTCAACACTTATTATAAAAGTGACGAATCTCTTCCCGTTTATTGCTAAGCTAACAGCGACTCCAAGGTCTGTAAATGCGACCGTTCACAGACGAGCCCATGTCCGCTCTCGTGGTTACGTTATGTTATGATTGAAAAAGCACGCTGACCAAACGTGGTCCTACGGCTGGGGATTGTGCAGTTATTGTTGGAGGTGCTTCTGGTGACTCTGTTGCTGCTTTGTTTCTGTATATCTTAGCGGCTCTGGTGCAAGGTTATTGATACATTTGAATATTAGTTTAAGAGATTATAATTTATTAAAGATTTCAAAACTTAACAAATTATATTTCTTGAGTATATCGCAGTGCTGGTAGTGGATTCGTTTTTTTGTCCATAATTTGTATTGCTTGGTTGTATAATGAACCAATGCCCTTTGTGGCTGAGGGAGCTGCTTGGCTCCATGCTGTCATTTAGTATGATATGTGGGAGAAGATCATCCATGCATGTACAGCAGGGTAGCTTGATTTGGGATGTAGTGTCTAATTCATTTAAAACAATTGAGATTGTAGTTTTGGATATTTTCATAATATGTTTATCAAATTTTAGTTGTGGGTCTCTCCAAGTACTTGAATTCCGTTACAGTTTCAATTTGTTCATTTTGTAATATGATTTGGAAATTTGGGTTTTTTTTTTTTTTGATTGAGAAACACATGGACACCTCAGCCATACACACAGACAAAATGTCTGCAGCCTGCTCAGATGTCTTTAAAGGTAGGTCATTTATGAAGAGACAAAACAACAAAAGTCCAATTATAGAGCCCTGAGGGATGCCCATTTGATTATATAAAAAAATTGTCCTGAGCCACTTTCACACATTGTGATCTGGAATGGAGGTAAAGTGTAAACCACTGTATTGCATCTGGTGAGCTGTTCAAAGATGACATTTTAGACAGAAGTAAGTCATGATTCACAGTTTCAAAGGCCTTCTTTAAATCTAAAAAAACTGGCCCTCACCACTTCTGCCCTAGAACCTGGCTTGCAAATTAACCTAGGGCTGTAAAACCACTTTTTTTTTTTTTTTTTACTTTATATATTGTTGTAATAATGATTATTGTCTGTCCTTTTAAAATAAACTTTAAATCTTTAAAATATCTTTAAAAACTCTTAAAAGGCATTCAGTTCATGAATCTAAAAATAAGGTCTTAATTGTCATTAAAATGTCTTAAATCAATGCTTCAAAAGTATTACATTTTAACACATAAGTATGATTTTATGATTGTAATTAGTCTCACATTCATACATAATTTGTAATGTATAATAATGCATTGGATTTTATATAGTGCTTTATCCTAGACACTCAAAGCGCTTTACAGAATTAAGGCATTATTCTTTCATTCCACACTTAGTGGTGGTAAGCTACTTTTATAGCCAGACTGATGGAGGCGAGGCTGCCATAGTGCGCCATCGGCCCCTCCGACCACCACCAACACTCACTCATACTAGGCAATGTGGGTAAAGTGCCTTGCCCAAGGACACAATGACAGATGCCACTGGGGTGGTATCCCATCCAACTACTAACCAGGCCCAGACCTGCTTAGCGTCAGATATCTAACGAGATCAGACAATGACAGTGACGTAGTTGCTTTCAACAACATGGGGAAATGTACTTTTCACAAAACGTGTTTGCCCAACGAATATTTTTCTCATTGGCTTTTCTTAATGGTTTTTAATTTTTGTGTTTTGGTTGTTGTTTTATAGATTTCTGCTTATTTTCTGAAGTAATCTTGTGTGTTTTTGATTTTGATTATTTTACTGTCATTTTGTGTATTTTTGATTTGGGGGGCGCCAGTTGCCCGTCTGCACTAACAAACAATGTTTTGCCTCAATTGTGTTTACTGTGAAGTTGGTCTTAAATTAAATTTCAAATGTCAATAAAAAGTCTTGAATTGAATTTGACTGAATCTGTAGGAACCCTGGTTAAGGTCCTAAAGTCACTTAATGGGCAAATATGGAGTGAAATAACAGGCAGTTGGGACAAATAGGTGAAAGCTGACCGGCCTTGTGTTTTGTCACTGGGGGTCGTGGGGTAAAAAAACAAAAAAAGAAAGCAGGACCACCACAAATGGGGTTACAATAATGACCCTAACCCAGTGCAGTGTGTTAAACAGAGCAGAACAGTTGGAAAGGCATGGTAGGTTTGGGGACTGATGTGACCTGCTGCCACTTCTAACTGCGTTGGTGTGGGAAAATATAAAAGGAGAGATAAAAGAGGCAGCGACAGCAAGCAGAGCCTGAAGAAGCAAAGGAGAGAGAAAGATAAAATGGTGTGAAGTGAAAACACAAGGACAAATGGTGGGGAAGGTTTTCAAATTGCCAGGGAAAGAACAAAAAAGTAGATGAAAGACTCCATTTTTCAACGTGTTTTAAATGCATTACAATCCCAGTTTGCTTATAAGCACTGAATCTTTACAGTCTAATATTTGTATATGAGATTTTTTTTAAAGTGGGAACGTTGGATATTGAATTGTTAAGAATTAGGACACAGTCAAAGTAACACGCTGTATTATAACATCACCTTACTGCAGAGCTGGGTTTTGATACGGGCGATGTGGGCGGCCGCCCAGGGAGCAAACTACACTATATGTGACACATTGAATCATCAAGTTATTGCACAGAAATTATGCCTTGTTCTGAAAACATTGTTTTCACTGACAAACGTGTAATGCAAACCATGCAGGTGTTAAAGTTGCTGATGAGATGCTCGTCTTTTCTAATTAAAAATCCAGACTTTTATTGTAAACAACGATAGTTTTAATTACAGGCTCAGGTGTAGCGAGACACTATTTGTTTGGATGAACATTAGCATGCTTTTAATGTCTTGTTCTAAGCACTGAAGGCGTTTGATCTTCCAGATTTGTTCTATTTTACACCAGTGGTTATTCAGATATTCATATGGAACTTAAGATTCCTCCCTTTCCAAAGTTTCATATTAGAGTATGGATACTGGACTCGAAGGCTAGTGGGCATGGCGTTAGGAATTATTCATTTGTGGAGGTCTCGGTTCAAATCCCAGGGAGGAAAGTTCAATATTTTCAAAGTGTTATTTAGTCATTAATTTCAAATAATATACTTCACTTTTTCTCCACACTTACCCATCCCTCTCTCTCATCTCATCTCCGTCTGTCCTTCCAACTCTCTTTCTTTCCTTGGGTGTTTTTTTTTTTTTTTTTTTTAACCTGAATATTCATGAGGACGAGGAGGAGGCCCCGCCCCCTCCCTCCAGCAGGTGTAGGTGGTTTGAAATCAGACTAGATTTGTTTGCTCTCCTCAGTGGATCCTTCACTCATTTACACTTTCTCACTTTTGCTCAAAAAATAAACTAGAACATAACAAGAAAATGCGCAACTTGACTCCAAAAACGCACAAAAAGAGAAACAAATGTGCTAAACTAAAACCATAAATCCCTAGACTGACACCATTTTGACAAAAGGAGGTTCACTTTTCTTCATTGTATTCTAAATCCCCGGTGTCCCCGTATGCCATGCAGTCCTTTGTTCTGTTCAGGAGACAATCTAGAATAGGGGTCACCAACCTTTCTGAGACTGAGCTACTTCATAGGTACTGTTTCGTCCAGGGGTGCCCAATCCTGGTCCTTAAGGGCCCCCGTCCAGCATGTTTTAGATGAGTTAATCATTTGAATCAGGTGTGTGGGAAGAGGGAAACATCCAAAACATGCTGGATAGTGGCTCTTGAGGACCAGGATTGGGCACCCCTGGTTTAGTCCAATGGGCTACCAGTTTAAAAAGCACTGATTTATTACCAAATGTTCCCAGTTTCACTTTAATTAGAGGGTAAGATAATAAGGAAGGCTAGCAGTAACTTAAAAAAGGTAGGAAATGTTTAAGTCTCAACATGCAACACTTTATGTATCCAAATTCATGCAATTTTTCATTATTTCATTAAAAATGATCATTTTTCTATTTTACTGGCTACTAACAAACAACTTAACTAATCGTATAACATGTAGCATTTGTAAAATGTAACATTGTTTCATATTTTACAAAAATCCACCTTACATTTAAAAAAAATGTATTTTATATATATGTAAAATTCTATATAACATACCACTGGTCATATATAGATAGTAATTTAAAACTTTGTCACGTGCAGCAGTGATTAATTCTACTAAGTATTAACGATATCTCTCATATGTATTTATTTTTGTGATTTTGAATCCTGGAAAGTAAATCAGATTTTAGATGGAGCTCACTGGTGACTAGAGCTCCTGAAGGACCCTCACATGGTCCATGCAGGCTACCTGCTGCCCACTGTCACCATGTTGGTGACCCCTGATCTAGAATGTCTAACTGAGAATATTGAAAATGAAATGGTTAAACTTAAGTCCTGGTTTGATGAAAATAAGTTATTTTTTAATATAAATAAAACTACGGTAAGTTAATGGATTTTGCCAATAAAAGGAAGTCCAATTATGTTTTGATGGACTTGAGAAAGTATCTGAGTTTACGTTTTTGGAAGTTATAATGAAAATATGTCACAGAGTAGAGGTGGACAACTTATATCAGAGCGTGGGCCACAAAAATGTGTTTGTTTGATCAAAGGGCCACATTATGTACATTCACGTCAGCAGTCATAATATATAATATAACATATTATATTGTGTATTTGTGTTGTAATTTTGTTTCTATTACTATGGGATTGCGGAGTCATTTTTTGGGTGATTGTCTTGTCTTTTTGTGTGCTTTTGTTGTCATTTTCTTTAATTCTGTATTTTTTTTTTTTAGTCATTTTGTGTATTTTTGTGTTATTTGGAGCTTTTTTTGGTGTGTATTTCTGTTGTTTTGTTAATTTATGTAGTATTTTTTTGTGTTACTGGAGTATTTTTTGTGTTTCTCATCTCATCTTTATTTAATTTTTCATGTCATTTTTTTTTACTATAGTATATTTTAGTGTGCTCTTGTTGTTGCTTTGTGTATTCTAATGATGAATATTTTGTGCGTTTACTTTGGGGGCCGCACACAATTAAACTGAGGACCGCATGTGGCCCCCTGGCTGCCAGTTGACTACGCTTCTCATAGAGCACATCTAAAAAATGTAATTCTGAATAAAGCGAAGACGTGTTTGGATTATAACACGATGGGAATGTTGAACTGTGCACTTACACTGCCATGTCTGAGTTACTGTGTTGAAGTGTGGGTTAACATCACGCCTTTGTCTTTCCTCCAGAAAATATCTGTTAGAATCATTCACAGAGCAGCATTCAGAGAGCATACTAATGAGTTATTCATTAAGTCTGGGTTATTGAAACTTCAAGATGAAGAAGTGATGACAGAAATGCCGACATCATTGGTTGCAAGAGCGTTTGTTTGTGTTTTCGTCAGAGGATGAGAATCACAGAAGGAGATCTGACTATTTTAAAACAAACATTGGAATGATTTAAAGAGCAGTGCAAATATTTTTCAATTTAGAAAAATATATAAAATGGTTTAGAATTTCTTTCATAGGTTGTTTAAATTTTACATTGTTGTTAATAGGAAGTGTTTAAGATAAATAAAAACAAACAAGAATGACCATATGTTCTTCCTAGTTCTTATGTATGTTTTGTGAATTATACAGTATGTAGTGTATGTTATGATTGTGTTGTACTGTTATGCATCTTATGTCATGATGTTGACCACATGATCAACATTCATGTCAGCATTTAGAATAATGAGCGATCATGAGCATTAATACAGGACAGAACAAAGACTTTTTAGTGTAATTTTGTGTGTTTTCTCTCATTTGTGTATGTTTGTTGTTGTCTTGCTCGTTGTGAGGCATTTTGTGCATTTCTGTTGTTCTTTTTGTGTATTTTTTCCATGTTTTTTGGAGTCATAGTGTACATTTGTGCTGTCATTTTGCATTTATGGAGTAATTTTTGTGTATTTCTGTTGTCTTTTTTGCCTGTTTTAGTGCTGTGGGTTTGTAGATTCATTTTTCTAGTTTTTCTTGTGCTTTTGTTATCCTTTTCTGTAATTTTATATTTTTTCTGAGTAATTTTGGGCATTTTGTCATTTTGTTAATTTTTGTAGTTTTTTTTTTTTTTTTTTAGTAGTTATATGTGTTTTTCTCTTGTCTTTTACTGTATTTTCCTGCAATATTGTAATTATTTGTGTTTTTTTTTTTATGTATTCTTGCTTTTGTTTTGTGTATTTTTTTCCTGTTAAATATATGTTTTTTGGAGTCATATTGTACATTTGTGCTGTCAATTTGCCTTTTCTGGGGTAATTTTTGTGCATTTCTGTTGTTGTTTTGCTTGTTTTAGTGCTGGTTGGTTTGTAAAGTCATTTTTCTAGTTTTTCTTGTCTTTTGTTGTGCTTTTGTTAACATTTTCTGTAATTTTGTATTTTTTCTGATTAATTTGGGGTATTTTATCATTTTGTTCATTTTTGTAGTAGTTTTTTGAGTATTTTTTGTGTTTTTCTCTTGTCTTTTACTGTATTTTCCTGCAATGTTGTAATTGTGTTTTTTTTAAATGTATTCTTGCTCTTGTTTTGTGTATTTTTCTGTCATTTTTTGCATTTACTTCGGGAGCCTTACAAAATTAGACCGAGGGCCAAATGTGGCCCCTGGGCCACCAGTTGTCTGTCTGATGTTGACGTTTTTTTTTGCAGTGGTGTGGGCTGTTTGTTTAATTATTAATACTACATGTAGTGCTTTTCTTTTCACAACAGCAATGCATGTTTTATTTTATTATTATAAATGCATTTATTTCATTGCATAATTGTGACCATCATCAGCCCTTCCTAAGGAAGGGGAAGAAACACTGTATTAAAGGGAGAGTATAAAAAGAGACGGCAATGTTATAACTAGGTGAAGGGGAAGGGAACAGGGAAGAGGGAGTCAGGGTAGGACAATGGAAGGAGTAGGGAAGAGTAGCGCAGCACGATTATGGCAAAAATGATAATCCTGATTATTTTTTTTATCAATATTGTAATCACAATTACAATCACAATTATTTATCATGTTAAGTGGAAAAAAATTGTTGTTTTTATTACACTACTTTTAAACAAACAATATGTTGACAGTGCAAAATGAAGAATTACACAAACAAAAATTATCTTAAACAATTAAGCCAAGAATTTAAAATGTACCAAAGGCCAAATGAATAAATACATGATTAAATATTGATGTAAATATTGTTGACAATCAGATTAATTTAATCATGGCAACCAAAATCGTGATCACATTAAAATTCAATTAATTGTACAGCCCTAGGGAAGAGTGCAATGTGATGTTATAGTTGCTATATGATCTTCACTTTACATTTCTTTGATTTTGTGACTAATTTATGTAATTAAGGGAAATGTTATGTCACAATTTGAGGAAAATTTAAGGATTTTGTAAGACTTTTTTTCCCAACAGTTTAACATTAAAAATGACTGCCATCACGTGTTATAAGCACTGGGAAAACTGTGAGCCCCTGCAAATATTGTTGCGTTTCATTTACACAATGATTGACGTTTTTCGCTGTAATTTTTATTGTCTCCTGCATGAGGGCCAAGTTTATTGCTCCAAAAGGGCCGGATTTGGCCCCTTGGCCTTGAGTTTGACACATGGGGTAACTGTTTAAATGAACTGGGATTTGTGGGAACTTGATACAAAAACTAGATCAAATATTTACCTCTAAAAACTATTTATATTTTTATTTAAAAAAAATAGTAATGCGTATGCTACAAAATGCATTAGTTTCTCTTCATTGCAGGCAAAGATATTCAAGAGTCGGTACCTCTAAGAAAAGGTTGAAAAGGTCACACTATGTCATCGTTTTTGTGTAATAATTCCTACTAATGAAAATTTTGTGGCAAAAAAAAAAAAATCATCTTTGTTCCAACTTCATTGGCAGAGAATATAACCACTTTTAAGCTGAAAGGGAATAGGATAGTTCTTAATTAAATTATGGTGAACACTTCAGAGGAGATTCTCCTGGGATCCACAGAGTATATGTACTTCATACAATCCACTGAGCAGCACAGAAGTGAATTTGAGTTCATATTATTGTCTAAAGAGTGAATTCTTTGAACTGATAATTTGGCTCAGAGACGATCACTCATAGCTGTTATTATTACACAAACCCAGCATGTCCTTCCTCCTGATACCTCCACTTACCTGATCTTACACAACGTCCCTCTGGAAGCTGGTGAGAAAATAGTGGCAAGGGTTTGTGTGTTGTCTCTGTAACTGGTTTCAAACACTTTTTTTCCTGACTTACTGGTATTGTACGATAAGGATGCGGTTAGGGTTAAATAAATTAAAATGTTCATTATAGGGTCAGAAGCTACTGTTCAGTTAAGCTACTTGTCCCTCCTTAGTATAATGTGATTCACAAACGTACTTTTTATGCACATTTTTTATCCAGGTGTGTGTCTTTGAAATTAATGAGTAAATCCAAGATTTAAGGGAGACATAAAAACAAAAATGACTTGTCATTGTCTTTTCTTTCCTTTTAGCAAACTCAATACAAACTTATCCAAAGGGATTTAAAACATTTATCGAGTGGTTTCCAGTTTGCGATCCACATTTGTAACCATCTAGTGCAGTGTTTCCCAACCAGGGGTACGTGTACCCCTAGGGGTACGTCAGCACATTGCAGGGGGTGCGTGGAAAAATTAAGAATTTATTTTCAAGATAATAAAAAAAATATTCTCAGTCATTTCACAAGTCTGTCAATAAAATGGCATGTGTGCACTATGGCTTGTTTTTAAAGTTTGAAGGGGACATATTGAAAGAAGCTCCTTTTGTGGTAAATGTCCATCCATCCATCCATCCATCTTCTCCCGCTTAGCCGTTTCCGGGTCGCGGGGGCAGCATCCTCAGTAGGGAGGCCCAGACTTCCCTCTCCCCGGCCACTTCCTCCAGCTCTTCCGGGGGTACCCCGAGACGTTCCCAGGCCAGCCGAGAGACATAGTCTCTCCAGCGTGTCCTGGGTCTTCCCCGGGGCCTTCCTCCGGAGGGACGTGCCCTGAACGCCTCACTAGGGAGGGAATAGGATAGTTCTTAATTAAATCAGGGGGCATCCTAATTAGGTGCCCGAGCCACCTCATCTGGCTCTTCTCGATGCGGAGGAGCAGCGACTCTACTTTGAGCCCCTCCCGAATGACTGAGCTTCTAATGGTAAATGTCATAAAACTTATATATTACACAGGCAGGTTAATGATTTGTTTTGTATTTATTTATTTATTTATATTACTTACTATTTTCTATTTATTCTTATTTTTTCTAATTTCAACTCTATTATTTTTCTTTAACAATACAATTTTAATATATTGGTATTAATAATACAAATGTTTACTATGATATTATTTCTTATATTTATCATTTTTATTGCCTTGAAGGCAACATCATTTTATGTTTAATTTGAGTTAAATAAGAAGGTAATGCCTGAATAATAATTGTTCAACTTAAGAAGATGAAATAAATTGACTTGCGTTAAATATTCAGTTGTGTTATGTTCTACTTTTGGAGAATTATGAACACGTATGTGTGAGGAAGAACTTGTGGTATGACAAAACGGCTCAAGGGGTTCACAAGACAATAAAGGTTGGAAACCACTGGTCTCGTGTATTTGGATTAAAAATGTTAACACCTCTGTATAGGGATGTAACGATTCACTCAAATTTTTTTTTGGGAAAAAAACTAGAAAATACTGTACTATTTTCCTTTTATTTTTCATTGTCAAAAGAATTCCTTGATGAACTATTCAAAACAATGCAATTTAACTAAAAATAAATCTTGAATGAAAATATAATAAAGGAATAATACAAATGAAAATGAAGCCTATTAATTTAAATTCTGGTTCTATAATAAACAATGCAAAACTGCATAATAGTTCTTTTTCCTTTAAAAGTGCAACTGAAAATGTATTTTGTGCCTTAACAATTGGACTTTAAAAAACGAAAAACCGTGATTGCAATGATTTACGTCATATTTGTTTGGACCAGCAGAGGGCGCTGGTAACACAGTGGTCGGTTGGCATGCAGATATCTAGCAGTGAAGAAGAGAAGCTATGCTAGCAGACAAAGCTAAT
Source organism: Gouania willdenowi (assembly GCF_900634775.1). Taxonomy (NCBI): domain Eukaryota; kingdom Metazoa; phylum Chordata; class Actinopteri; order Blenniiformes; family Gobiesocidae; genus Gouania; species Gouania willdenowi. The sequence goes on from NC_041062.1 coordinate 18,815,266, forward strand.
AGAAAAACGTGACTTTTACAGATATTCAAGTAATATTACAGATATTCTTTCGGTGCTAAAGGGGTAATGAATCATTTATTAACATATTTAAGAGTAGAAGGCGGCCAGAAAGAAAGTATTAGCAGACTCCGCCCGCCGCCTACACTTGTGGATAGCGCTGGTTAAAAAAAGTACTGCGATTCAATTTTCAGAAAATCGATATCAACCGTGATACCTATGAATCAATTTTTAACTGCCTTACGATTAATCGTTACATCCCTACCTCTGTATATACGGAACTGTGTTCTCCTCGACATACAGTATAATGACTAATAAGCATAAAATAATGCAGATTTTCCATTTGAGAAGCAGTGCAATACATCTTCATAGGCATTTCTTGCAAAGATTTGCATACAAATTTGTTAAGCAACTAAAAACAACTGGTATTAATCAACTCTAGAGCCAAATCTGAACGGGCAAAGAAGAAGGATGAAGTGTGACATGTCTCTGTGTGTTTTAAACAAACAACTTCTTTCAATCTGACTGTTTGCAACTGTTCTGGGATGGTCTGCAACAAGCTATAAATCAGTGTTCTAAAATATAAAAACATTGTGTTCAAGACCCTGTAGCCTTGACTGACCCACTCCAGCTTTGTGCTCCAAATGATTGCTCACCTGTGGGGTTGCTAATTAGCTTACTACGCTGGTTTTAATCAGGGAGAGTAACGTGATTAAGACCCTGAGACTCTGCCTCCACGAAGTAAAGACATGGCATGAAAGCAAAGTGAGACAAAGACAGCCAGAGATGGAGGGGCTTACTATACTCTGTTTAGTAAAGGATAACAAAGCACTTGTGGCACTTCCAGCCACCTCACAGACAAGTGAGCGCTTAATGATTCGCGTTAAAGCAGAGATTTCTTCAGGATTTCGTTGAAGGTTATTAGCTATGCTTTTTGATTTATTCATGGGGGGCTGAAGCTGCACAGTAAATATGGAAATAACTTGTGGCCTTTTCCAACAATAGCTTAGGGGAAGATCCAAGCAGAATAAGAATCTGAATCTAGGAAGTGTGAATATTTTGTAGGAAGACAAGATTTAGAGGCTTCCAACATAGAGGTAGTAAGTCACACTGCACGTAAAATTTCCAAATGCCAACTTAAAGAGGACATATCATGGTTTTAAATCCTTCCTTTTTACATATAAATCATACAGTTGTGGTCTATATAAAGCGGAACTGCACTGCTTGGGTCTGAATTCCTCATTATTATAGCTCCACAGGCCCCTTTTCTACCCCTTTTCTGATGTGCTTCTGAGAGCAACTCGTTTTGGTGCGGTCTCTTTAAATGCAAATGAGACACTCCATACCCCGCCCCCTCTTCAGGTGACACTCGGTTCAACTTCACCCTGCTCGGCCATTTTTGTAGTTTGATAGAAGAGATACGGCTATGTAGCGGCGCATAAACTTTTTATTCAGAGGTTATTTACAAAATGTCAACAACAGAAGACTTGTCCATCCAGCCTTAAATGTTCCAGCCAGAGTCTGACTCAGCGGAGCGAGATGAAAATGAAGATGATGAACCTGCAGAACCTTAACAAGTGAGCTAACACAAGCACTGAGCTAACGCTAGCGCCAAGCTAACGTCACGAAATGCATTTTAATACAGTCTTTTCAAAGACAAAAACAGCAAAATGAAATGACTAATGAAAACTTTAGACTTAAATGAAATCACGTAGGCCATATCATCAAGGATCTAAAACGAGCACACAGCGCTAACATATGAAGTCTGAAGACGGTGCAACTGCTAATGCTAACAAAACAATGACAGGGACGTCTTATCATCACACTTTTTAGCGTTATTTACAGCTTACCGAAGTGCTCTGTTCGTCGTCTCCAAAGATAGAAGGAATTGAACCCTCAATCAGACAAAGTCTTTCGGCAAATCCTTCTTTATACTGGTGGAGGTTGCTGAAGCAGTCATCCTTGAAGTGCTTCGCACACACAAAAATGACCTTACCCACAGATGTGGGTACATTTCTGTAAAAAATAAAACTCAACCAGGCACTTTGAAAAGGTTCTGATGGTGGGAGACGGTGTAATGAAGCGTGTGGGTTACTACATCCAACAACCGAACATTTTGACTTATCCTCTCGTAACTTCGGCATCCTTGAGTGTGGACTACAAAATAAAAGCGAGAAATAAAAATGGCGGATCGCTCGAAGTGTTGGACCTGGAGTTGATGTACTAATTTGGCAGTTCCTGCTACAAATACTGTGATGTAATAGTTCAAAAAACGTAATAGAGAATAGAAAAATCAAAACAGATTGAAAAATATGAGCAAAACAGAATGTAAAGATATCTACTGAGCACCTGAAGAGACTAATTTGATTTTTTCTGTACTTCTAAGCACTCTAAATATACAACAAAATGCATTTAAGGGCTAAAAAAGTGGATTTAGCATGATATGTCCCCTTTAATATTGCCATTCATATCGCTAGTGGCTCCCCTGTCTAGAGTCTGTTGAGAGGTTTAAACACCAGGGTAACTCAAAGTAAATCAGTTTATTATAGACTAAACCAGGTGTGCCGATTAGCCATTTACAGTAGCCTAATGGTTTTGCCTAAAAATCACACACATACACACTTGTATCTACATGTTACAAAAATGGATACATTGGTATGAACGCCATGGTTTTAAAGGGCTTTGTATGTACAGTAAGTGGCATCTTCAAAGTGTTTGTCGTAAGAAATACTAGTTATATTAGGAGCTGATTGTGCAGACTCATCACATTTAGACTGAATGGCTCTGTATGTAACATGGATTCTATCCTGTTAAGCAATAATTTGGACCGCCATGATATCCTGTCATTGCTATGCTGATGACCAACAACTCTACCTCAGGACAATCCCCACTTCTTCTGCTCCTCGGCCAACATCCACACTAACCGCCTGCCTGGAGGAGATAGAGGTCACTGGTTTTTGCAGTTTGGTGTGCAGCCTGAAACCAAAAGTGGCCAATTGTTCTTAAAGCAAGAGCAGAAGGCAGTTGCGAAAAATGAAACCAACAACCTGCTAGAAAGACCTATAGAAAGCCTTAGACCTTAGGGAACTTCATGATGGATGGTCTCCTCCACTGATAACACACGGCGCACACACACATCACAGGTCATACTTTTAATTACCTTTTTCGTCCACATTTGGTGTTTTTCAGGGTCTTTGCTTTCTGTGGAGGTTGGTTGTGACCTTTCACTGACACTGGCATTCCGTGTCATCTAAAATGCACAAAGCACTACGTCCGTTTATTCCTTGCTCTTTTCTTCATGGCTCTCAAGCATGGACTGTACATGCACATGTATAATAGCGGTCCTTTCCCTTTTATTTTTAATGCTACATGTTTCTTTGTGAAACACTGAATGATAAGTATACAGTATGAATCCCTGCAGCATAAAACGTTGATGAGAATAATGTGTGTAAACATAAAAAAAAATATTGCCTTGTCAATCATTTAGATTGAAATGACTTTATTTATTGCCGTGTCATTACCAGAATGTTTAAACCAATAGACGCTTCCTGGGGAAGACAAAGGCAGCTTTACGAGGAGCTGTGCTTTTAAAGCTTTCGTCACTGCCTCCCCATCAGTTTCAGGAACTCTGTAGTGAACATTTCAGTGGCTTGATTGTCAGTAAAGAGATTTTCATGGCCAACAATGCCACCTTGGGAAAGACCCCCTAGGAAATAGAAGCACAAGGCACACAGGTTAGTTATACATTCAGAGAACTACAGATGTGCTTCCAGTTGGGTTGAGATTTATTATACAACTATTTAGACATATGATTCAATTGAAATTGCATTCATATCATAAGCACCCAAGGACCACCATCATTGGCTCTCAGTAACATGAACAACAAAGGTCCACTCAACACAAAATAACCACCAAAAAATACAAGTTCGGCAGCCAAACAATAAGTCAAAAACAGAATATAAAGGCAAAAAACCCTAAAGCTGCAGTATGTAAGTTTTTTTTTTGCATCAATTGCTCAAAAATCTATAGTCATCTTTGAGCATATTGTATTCCTAAGTGTTCTAAGTGGACAGTGAATCTCTTCACCTTCTCCTGGCCCTGTAAATAAACTTACAAGGAGGGTCACGTGAGGAGACATCAGTCAATCAGAGACCTATTCTACCAACAGAGTGCTCCATGAGCTGTTTTGGGCGTTACTATTGGCTGCACAAAAGTTTATGCACGTTCACAATCCGAGAATAGGTAAAGTGCAATGGCAGAAAAAGTCCCTACATTTGACACTAGTCTCTATGGAGAAACAGTAGTAAACAGTTCTACAGTGTGCGTGTTCGCGCAAGAAGCGTCTCATGATTCTACATACTGCAGCTTTAAGTTAAGTTGAGTTGAACCAATTACTGAAGGAATTTCACTTTAAGCCAAACTGAATGTCAAGATGACAACCTTTTTGATAAAATAGTCAGGTTAACTCAGAAAAACAAGGACAAAAATATCAAAATTCACCATAAAATAAAAAGATAAATAAATTAAACATCAAGTAAAACAGAAATTACACTTGGGTCAGAAGAGGGAGGAACCCATACTACCGTCCAAAAAAAAACCAAGGAAGTTATGTTACTCAAACAAATAAAATAAATAAATGTAACTCCCAAAGTCACACAGTTATCAAAAACCATAGCTTCTGCGTAGAATTTGACTGGAAGATTCTACAGTGGGCAGGGTGTGCGACAGAAGGCAAAGGGAAATAAAGAAAGAATTTTGTGACATACTGAGCAAGAGAGGGGCTGGTTTGGTTTGAGGCTACTTTTGTTTCCACTGTGCGTTTCTATGCGTCAAGCGCACAGCAAGGCAATGAAAGCTTACAAAGAGAACCAGACATTTGTGCACGCACGTATGCCAGGAAAACAAGTGGACAGATTCGACTTTCAGCCTTAGCCTAATTTACTGTGAGAATTGAAAGTCTTCCTGTGCAAAGAAAGGAGGATGGATTTTGTCTGTTAATAATCAGCATTTGTGAGAGTGATGTCATTATTTTTATTTATTTATTTATTTTATGTTTTCACATCGGCTACAGTGTTCTTGTTGTGTTAAGGTTTTGATTTGTCTTATGTTCTGGGTGTAAAAGTTTGTAAATATTTTGTATTTGTGGGTTTTTGTGTTCTGAAAGTTTATTGACCTTTGTGGCTAAATTAGTGGTGATTGTTGCTGAAACACGGCAGATTTTGACAGTTGTCAGTCAGAGAGGGAGAGATGGATGCTCTGTCACGAATGATTGTCCGTGCTTCTTTAACGCTGACTGGTTGTTTGTGTTCACGTGATATTACTGACCCATTTAGTTCGCAAAACACGCTTTAAAAAATTCATTCCGTGTCATTTTTGTCACTCTCTCAGTGCCGGTGTAGTGTAAAGTAATCCTACATGTGAAATTTTCCTATGGGCGCATGCGCACTAATAGCATAGTAAATATTTACACGTATACGTATGATATTTTGCTACCGTAAAATGTTCCTACTGTGATAAACCACAGTTTATAACTACTTTTGATAAAGGGGAATAATGAACATCAAATTTAAAAAAAACAATGATTTTATTCTGAATATAGGACTATTTTATAGGGGTGTAGCATTATTTCACAAAGGTAATTATTTACATTTAATTCACTTTTTCAGACTTAAATGACATACAAGTAACAATTCATCAAATAAACATTTTGGGACAAAAATAATGATGTTTTTCTGAACTTAGTAACAAGTCAAAATCACCATTTCCTGGTGGGTAGCTTCCATGTTTGAAGATGATAATTACCCCTGGAATCCATCTCTCACTCCTGTCCGTAGGTTTTTGTTACGCGGCATCCAACATGACGGACAGTTCGCCAGGTGCGCATGCCCATTAATTTGACGGTAGGGTTATTTTACACTACACCGGAACAGCACCTGGCGTTTACTCCGGGACCCGATGATTTACAAATTAAGCACTGAGTACTTCTACTTGAGTAGGATATATCAGTACTCTTTACACCTCAGGTCTGTAATAATCAACAATCTGACTAATCATTAACGGTAATCTACATTTACTGTTTTTTGGTTCAGAATAATAATAATAATAATTGTATGCCGAGTGTGCCAACATTGCTGATTTTCCTGTGACTAGAAACTTTTCCGTACTCTATATATACAGTATAAATCCTGCTGGAATGTATGGTGCTTTAGCTCACAGAAGATCTCCTCTGAGTCCACTGCTCCTACTTCTAACATCTCACCATCTGTCTCATCTGCAATAAAGCACAAGCATGTGGTAAGGGACCGGAAATCGCTTTTAAAACACAATTACATAGACAAACAAAGCATGCCCATACTTTACATATACAAACATGGCAAATCTGTGTGTTTCTTTTCCATATATGAGAAAATATAAATAACAATTCTCTGTGTGATATCGTGAGAAATGTCAAGCCTGAGCGGATGGAGCGCAGAGCGTCCTGTGGGAGTGCAGCCTCGCATGCACATCAAAGTCAGAACAGAAAGACGAGCATCAAGGCAGGCTGCGACGTATCTTTGTGTGTCGGTTACAACTGTAATGTAGAACCACATGATCCCCAGTGAGCTTCCCCCGGGACTTTATCCGAACTCTGCAATAATCATACAAATCATACATTATCAAGCACTTTGACTTCCCAACGCTTCCCTTTGTATCTCAGGCTGGTAAGATTCTTTTCTTTTTTAGCAGATCACAATGATTCGTACTGCGGCTATACCAGTATAGGGAGAAAGATAGATAGATAGATAGACAGATAGATAGATATCTGTACTTGGCAAACATATACAGGGGTGGACTGGCCATCTGGCATACCGGGCATTGTCTTGGTGGGGACCCAAAGTGGGCCGGTCCGGTCCGTTACAATTTTAATTCATTTCTGAAGAGCGAGTGGCGGCAGACATGGTAAAAAAGGTGGCAAGAAAAGAGTGTAAAGTGACCAAAATGGGTCAAAAGCAGACAAGAGTGGCAAAAAAAATAGCAAATAAAGAGGAACCAGGTGGTATGTAATGGCACAGGGTAGCTTAAATGGGCAAAATGTGTCAAACAATAGTGGAAAAGGGCAAAAATGTGAAACAAAAAGAAGCAAAATGTAGGGGGAAAAGGAAACAAGTGGTATTCATTGGGCAAAAGTTAGCTTATTGGGATGAAAAGTGATTAAAAAAAAAAAAAAACTAAAGAAAGGAAAAAAAAACTGGATAAAAGTGTCAAAAAGAATTTGTAAAAATGGAAAAAAAATAGGGGTATTTATTGGCAAAAGTATGAAAAAAAGTGAAGTGCAGAAATGGGATAAAGGAAGTTGCAAATTTGCCATGGAAATAGGTAAAAAGGGGTTAAAAAGTTTCCCGTTTCTAAAGCTATGGTAGGCGATTTCCTCTGGATACACTTACCAAGTTTTTGGTTGAAATTGTCTTTATGTCCTGACAAAAATTAAGATCTTTGTGCTCTGAAAAAGGAACGAAGAAAATCAATCATCTGTCGCAGCTGTAAACTTGTAATAACTTCGACCAATGGAAAAAAACTAACCTTTTTTTTTTTTTTTTTTTTAACCAATCACGTCTCCCTGTCTCCCTACTCGTTCTCGATCCCTCACATGCACGAGCTCACACTGAAAGCACGTCACCGCTGACAGAGTTAAAACAGAGTTTTTGGTCACTTTTTTTTTTTTTTAACATATATAATGATAAAGTTTATTTTTTACTTACTGCTGAATGAGACATGAGACAACAATGTTTCTACACAATACAAGTGATGAGCTACGCTCCTCTTCTGCAGCAGCTGTGCCCATGCATGTGAGTGAGACGGAGCACAGCGGGGAGGGGGGTAAAGGCGGAGCCATCGGGGAGGCTACAATCAAAATCATGCTAGCTTTTGAAAATCGCCTACCCTACCTTTAAGGTTTCCGGGGAGGAAAGATAATTGAAATGAAGACATGAAAAACCACATGTTGAGCATCACTGACAATAATGGTTTCTACATGGTGTCGCTGATAATGGCTGGTCTGGACACAAAATGCCAGGGCGGAATTTTTGTCCCAGTACACCCCTGAACATATACAATACAGTACAAACAAGTATAAACAATCAAAAATGGAATGGGCTGAAGCAGTAACTGCTTATCGGAGCCCATCCCCAAACAGCATTATAAAAACCACACTAGAAACAACTAAAACGGAGTTATTCATCAGCTTATCAACATTCAATAGGAGCAAAATATTTTGTTTTAAAGAATTTTTGAACAGACAGTGAACTCATTAACTCATTCAGTGCCAGCCATTTTCAGGTTTTCTACCCCCCTCAGTGACAGCCGTTTTTGAGCATTTTGACTGACTTTAAAGACCCACAGAATATTTCCTACTATGGCTATCTGACACCAGATTCTGAAAGATTGAAGCCTCTACTTTCATCAAAAAAAAAAAAGAATTTGTTTCTGGCTCGTTTTGTCCAATGTCTAAAAAGCATAAATATAATTCTGTTAAAAATGCTCTTCTTGCTACCCATCCCTTTGATTCATATCTACACTGGTGTTCATGGTGTTATTGTATCACCCAGTGACTGGTGGTGCACTGATGGACCCAAAGCCACCTTCATCTTCCAGATCAAAGCTATTGTCACTGACTGAACACCAGATACTCATGTTTGTGTTAAAACTCCCCCATTGTGTGGAAGAAGTGGATGACAGCGACAACACAACCTCCCTAGTGATTGCAGTGGATTTCATCATGCATGAGCTTTACAGGAGTCACTGTTGGAGACTTGCGTTAAAATGCAGATGTATTTCAACCGTTGGTGGGGCAATTGGTGTTTGATTGATATGTGTGTGGTTTTTTTTTTTTGGATTTGTTTTTTCCAGAGCAGTATCAGGAATCTTTGACTCACGAGGGATGTTGGGATCTCTAGACATCCTCTTATTTTATTACAACTGCAAACCTGCTTTTGACAGGTTTATTGTTTCTGCTGCTGGAGGAGGAGACCGTAAATGCAGTCCACAGCCTTTTTTCACAATGTATTCCTTTGACTGTAAAGCCAGATAAAAAATCTTTTATTCCACAAATCCTCTTCTCTGAATAAATAACGTGCTATGCCTATAACAAGGATTTTAAAATGTGCAATTGGGATCGTCTGATATTGAGTCCCTTGATAGTCGAACATTTTTTTTTTCATTGCAGTACAGCTTGTGCTTATTGGTAAAGCGCAATAAAAACCATGAGAATGAATTGGACTTTGTCTTGTGGGATTTTTAGATCACAGAAGTTTTTGAATAATAATTGATAATTTTTCTAAACTCTTTCACCAGCAAAAGTTAAACCAGCACTTCATTAAGTTCTTCCTGCAAAAACAAGTGCACTAAAAACACACTGCTGGAATACATTGAAATGTGGATGGATAATGTCTAACCAGCTATCATAATTGTTTAAACCCTATTTTTTTATCATTGGGGTTAATTTGACCACATTCAATGTTTATCATTCAAAAAATAATTTTTTTTGCTTCCATTTTCATGACTTTTCCTAATTTGATGGGTACAATCGATTAAGCATAAAATTATCATAATGATATTTTTCAATGTGCTGAACACATATTGCACACAATGGTCTTCCTCTGGGGTCCATTTGACCACAAGTATATTGCAATCTGCGCACTTTCTCTCTCCCTCGATCTTGATAATGTCCTCTAGGAAAAGGTTTACTGTCAATGAGGTTTTGGAACAGCTCTCTCACAGTAAAAGTGACGTAGAGGAGGATGTGTCTGAAACTTTATAGTGAATAACCCCAAATATGTTGCAAAAAGGAGATAAAAATAAGTAAATACATTTGTTTTTGAGAGAAAAAGGGGGTCACCAACATCACTCAATATGGTCCATTCTGTGAGATTCATGAATGTCAACTGAAAGTTTGTCCTGATGGCTGCACTGCAGGAAAAGTTATATCATTTAATCAAAACACCTAAAAGCAAATGAGGTGCTGGAATGTTTTTTTTTTTTTTTTTTGAATGCGGTGCAGGATCCAATCAAATAATTGCCGGTCAAAAACCTGGAAGGTGCCGGATCTTGCTCCGACAGGATCCAGCTCTAATTAAGCTCTGCATATGCATGAAGTAATAAACCAAAAGCCGGCATAGCTCATGTGATGTGCACAATATTCACAGTCATCAGGCGTGAGTAACCTGACTGACAGCTTTCTCTGTTCTCTCTCTCGTACAATAATTATTTTTAAATGCATCCAAAAAAAGGACAAAACTAATGAGTGACAGCGCAAATTCACTTCTCATGTCAAGGCTCGGTGACAAAATTACTGTAATAACTAGAATATTTTCCTGAAGAAAATGCAAGTGAGGATGCAGGTGCGCGTCTCACTGTATTAGCTTAGAACTAACCTAGCGTTAGCATTAGCATAGCATGGCTTTAACATTAGCCTAGTGTTTTAAAGTCGAATGAAAGATCATTTATTATTATTTAGTATTAGGCAATATAAATAGGCATATTATGTATGGCTTTTCATCAAAAAATCATACTGATAGGTAAACATTAAATAAATAAATATTTTATTTTATATTATAAATATGAAATAATGGCTCTGCAATAGCTCCCTATAGTTATAACAAAATATCAAAATAAGAAATTGTTATTTCTTACAGAGGGTAATAATGATAAATGACATTGACATCAAATAAAATCATGATATAACAATGTATTTTTTTTTACATGCGCACAGACTTTTGTTTTCATCCATCAATCATAATTTGTTGCACAACTCTTTAAAATATAACAAAAGGTGAAGTTCAAATTCTAAAATGAGCAGAAAAATCTGAACTAAATGAATAAAAATGCCTAAATTCAAGGTTAATGTTGGACGAGACACAGGAAAGAGTAAAGATGAGTCTGCAGACGCAAATAAATAATGTGCAACATGAGCTAAGGGGTACATGATGGCAATAACGTTTGGTAAACACTGTTCTATGTCAAAATGTTTCTATTTTTGAGGATTGTGTTCCCGTGGGTGTCGCTTATTTTCCTTTTTGAAAAGTTGGCAACCCTTACTAGCACGAACCTAGCATTAGCTGAACATTAGCAATGAGGTTGAAATGGATTAGAAAAATTGGAATAGTTGAAAAAGGTTGAAATAGTTGAAAAGCTTGAAATAACTGTAAAAAGTTGATAGGGTTGAAATGGGTTGAAAAAGTTGAAAAAGGTTGAATTTAATTAGAAAAATTGGAATAGCTGAAAAAAAGTTGAAATGGGTTGAAAACGGTTGAAAAGGGTTGAAGGCACTAGCTGAACATGTTAAAGGTTAAATGGTCAAAATCGGTCAAGAATGGCTGGGGATGAAGGGGTTAAAGGTTGAAAAAGATGAAATTTCCAATAGAAATGAATGGGAAAAAAAAAAATGTAACAAGTCAAAAAGTTTAAAAGTTCCAAATCACAAAAGCGATGGCATAAATCTCGGGAACTTTCTGAAATTTTTGATAGCTTATTTGTCAAAATGGGACAAACGGGTAGGAGGAGTGAACGCAGACGGAAGAAAAAATGGATAACCATAGTGAGGATGCCTTCTACATCCTCACTAGTTATATCTAATAAATGGTAAACTGATTATTATTATTATAAATATTTTTCAAACACACATCACACACAATACATATAAAATAACTGTATCCCATACTCAAAAATAAATCTAGTTCAAATATCTAAGATGGTACAGTTGTCACTTTTTGTACTAATCCTGGCTACTCTGTATTTGTAACACACTTTAATAAACTAATTCTATAAAAATGGACATTTATGATATCAAAATGGGGTCATGATCCAAAAAACATTTGGGAACCTCTGGGTTATTGTGAAGAAAAACAAAAGCTTATATAATAATGTAAGAATAGTTTCCGGGCGTAAAAAAAACAAAAAAAAAAACAACTTTTCTGATAGAACTGTCACTTCAACTGTTGCTACATTGTCTTCCCACACTCTCTCACAATAGAGATAATAAAGAGAGCTCATAATAATGACACACTCAAAGAAGCTTCAACAAACATCCTTGTGTTGTCCGTAGTAATAAGCGATATTAAGTAAAGCACTACAAAAATGTAAAACAAAATCAGAAAAATGGGGGAGGAGCTAATGTGAAAACTGCACCGAATCAACGACTTGACATCACATGTACACATATTTTGTTTATTAGTAATAAAATAAACACCAGAGTTGGGGTCAATTTTGAAATTTTTTCAACTATTCATAATCAATTACAACCCAATTCCTGCGTTTTTTCCAACTACAATTTGATTTATTAATATTTTTCCCCTGAAAGTCAATTACAATTATGTTCTCAATTACTAAAGTTTAATTACAATTAATTGCTATAACTAAGCCTTGTTATGGCAATTATTATATTCATCATCATATCGTCAATTTGTCATGTTTTAATACATGATGACTGCATTACTCTTTGCACTTTTGAACAGCTGAGTCATGTTAGATTAAACAGTACAGATCGTATTGTATCCACAGTGCAACTCACTGTGTCTGCTGAAGGCCAAACTCAAACTCACATGCAGATATAGACGCACACACATACTATCAAGGACAGATAACATTGGCGCCCAACCTTCCTCATAATATACACATCTTCATCATCCCCCAACATCTCCACTGTTGGGAGCATCTGACTCCCTCCTTTTCTTTCTTTCAAGGTTGGGACCTTTTCTCATATCTGTATAAAGCTAAAACTGTGAAACTGTTGGGGAGTCATGAATATCCTGAGCCGGACACAAGACCTTTTGAACCATCCTGCTTAGTACCTAGCCGTCTTTACTTCAAACACTTCTTCTTTTTTACTCCTTTTTTATTTCATTTTATAATAAATCTTTTTTATAAAATCATCATGCTTCGACTGGACTCCATCATTCAACCAGAGCAATAAATCATGTCTCCAAATGAGGGCAACCGCAAATTTAATAAATAAGCGCATACAATTAAACCATCCTCTTGTGTTAGCTGTCTGTTAGCATCTCTTATGACATTCCAGTTTTGACCCATGTCCTAAATCAGCGGTAAAATACACTACAAATATTATCCATCTTTCTTGTTTACCTTGTTAGGCTTCCTTATCATTGAAAATATTAGTATTAATATTTTTGGTGTGGTGTATTTTTTTGGTCAGTATACCCCTCAATTTCAAATTCTTTTTTCAATAGTAAAATTGTCCTCAAGAGAAACAATAATTAAACTTGATCTTTGACATCCAACTCAGTGAGTTTCACAGCTTGCTGAAGCGTGGAGCTGCGCTCCTTTTTCTCCTCTCATAAACATAAACCACCAGTGAAAAAAGCCGGTGTGATTAGCTTCTAATGCTACGCTAGCTCAGTGCTACAGAGAGAACTTTTACTGCTACTACCACCTCCTCGCTGATTCTCCTCCACGCCAAATCCTTCCTAGTCCTGTCCCTGTTATAAAGGCCGTGTCCTACAGCTCCAGGTGGTCACACACAGCTTCTACTCCATGGTTGAATGGGTGAACAGACCGTTGCCCATTTTGACGGCCTGAGAGTCATTGTCAACATAGACTCTGATTGCGTTCGGCATCAATGTCTGATTGCTAGCAGTGATTAAAACATGAATAATAATTGTAAAAAATAATGCTGACTACTTCGCGGATTTCACCTATTGCGGGTTATTTATAGAACGTAACCCCTACGATAAATGAGGGACTACTGTATTGGTATGTGTCAATGATTCGGTACCACCAACTGTCGCAATCTTTGACTCACAAATAAATGAGAAAACAACTTGAATGGAAATTGCAGCATAGTCGTAAACTACGTTGAATTACATTTAAAACTATACATCACACAACTATGCTTTGAAATGACTGGAAATGGGGGGTGGGCCCCATTTCAAAAAAGGTCTCTGAGCGTCTCATCGTATTCATTGATAGAGAACAAGAAGAACAAAATGAGTGGCGTAAAAATTCACATCTCCCCTACTACGCATACACGCATACAGACAGACAACCATGCCTGAGACGTTTTTATAGGTTTATAGTCTATTGTAGACATTGCTCCAGTTGTGTTCTAGGCTTTGGAAACGAAAAGAACACGACTCCTCCAGCCAAACTCTTGGGCACATGGTATCTGACTTGCACAAGCCATGAGCACAGCGCTTCACCATTGTGTCTGCTCTGAAAATGTTGGACGTATGATTGGACAATGGCTGTTTGTGGGCGGGGTTTTGCGAAAGGTAAATTATAAATGACCCCAAGCTATATAACATGACTAGTATAGGCATTCTTTAAATTACTACAGAAGCTTATTACCACTTTAAAGAAGTATAAAATAGTAATTTATTAGTAAAGATGAAAGAAAAGCTTCAGTAAACACATTTATAATTGTTACGTAAATAATCGTGAGGGTAATTATCATGTGATTGTCTTTCATTTAAATCATTCCTTCTTCCTGTATTTTTTTTTCATCTGCTCATTGGTTCCATGACTCTATTTTATTTGCAATAGGTGTCAGAGCTAACCTGCCGGTGTCAGCTGGGTTGTATTTGACTGGTTCACCTGATAAGCCTCTACACCTCTCAAGGGAACACTTGTCACGATCAATTACATCATCCTGTGGCACGTTAACGCAGAATCCTAGAGCGTTTTAAAGATCAATCAATCAATCAATCTTTTATTTGTATAGCGCCAAATCATAACCAATGGTATCTCAAGACACTTTACAGTAGAGCAGTCTTAAGGACGGACTCTTCATTTTATGGATACACACATATGCATATATACGTATATACACATACATATGTATCCCACACCCAACATGAATTAATCATGGCGGCAAGGAAAACCTTCTGTTAAGCAGCAGGAACCTTGTGTGGATCCCATTCCTATGATGAACAGCCATCCACGTTATGCTGTGTTGGGTGTGTGCAGAGGAAAGGGTGGAGACAGAGTTGTTGAGACTCTGTAACTCCACACTAAGGATCCCACGGACCTGCAAGACAAAAGCCAGAAGGAGTACAGGAGCAAACACACAAGGGAAGAAGCAGACATAGAGAGAGTGTTTGAGAGAGGAATGGGACCCTCTCCGGTCCCTCTCTAACCTAAATGACCTCTCTCTTAACGCCCTCTCCAACCTCTCTCCAACCGAGCATGCCAGACCCGCCCCCCCCCCGGCAGTCTATGCCTATTGCATCTTAATTATGAGCTATGAGCTGGTTCCTAACTAAAAGATGTAATGCATCAAAAGACTCACATTCATTCTGTGTGTGTGTGTGTGTGTGTATTCATCAAGATATCATAAAAAGATGCTTTCAAATTATTACCATTTTTAAATTTAATTACATTTTTTAATTTATGAATAATATAACAGACATTTGGATTTGGTCAATATAAAATTGTTCCTGACAAATATTAATAATTGTTAGAGATTTCAGTAATAATAATAATAATAATAATAATAATAATAATAATAATAATAATAATAATAATAATAATAATAATAATAATAAAGTAATTTATTACTTTTAAAAGCTGTTAAGAAATTAAATATCAGAAGACAAAAAAAAAAAAAAATGAAAAAAAAAAAAAACTGCAACTTTTTCTCATTGTGTGACTGGAAATTGGTGATTTCAAAGTAAGAGCGTGTTGTTTGAGGTTAGTGATGAAGAGATGACGATGGTGGACATGTATAAGTACGTAATTTAATACTGGACTCAAGTATTACTTTCAACAACCTGTACTTTACTTGAGTCTTACTTTTGGGGGATACTTATTACTTTCACTCCACTAGATTTGAAAGACAATTAATGAATGTTGTGTGTGTGTGTGTGTGTGTGTGTGTGTGTGTGTGTGTGTGTGTGTGTGTGTGTGTGTGTGTGTGTGTGTGTGTGTGATTCGTGTGCATCCATGTCTGCATTCATCCGACCCCAGTGGAGTGTGAAAAAGAAACGTCAGAAAGTGATTTCCTCCAGTGCCTCTTACGCTGGTGTTGTCATGGCCTCACCATCATTACTTATCATCATTCAGCTGTGTTTGACCTGCTGTGGACAATAAAAACCAATGACCCAGTGTCATAAGAGTTGCATCAAAGGGTTGCATGTGGAAGACCGATCAGGGGCGTGTTTGATTGGCACATGACAGTCCATCAAAGATTTAGTTCCACCATCCGTATAAACCAAGGGTCGCAAACACATTTTAGTTCAGGGGCCAAATACGGAGGAGTTTGATCTCAAGTGGACCACAGATTTTAGTAAAAACAGGTAACCTAAACATGATTGTGTCCTATAGTTTGCACTTCTATGCATATATAAAATACAAAATATTAAAGAAACCAACAAAAGTCCAGCAATATGTCATATACATCAGTCCCAGCAGGATCTTCACTTTAAATTTCCTCGATTATTCAAACAATTTCAATTTAATTAAGGGAAAAAGGTAAAAATTGTAAGAATTTTGTGTTTTTTCAACAGTTTAACACTAAGAATGACTGCAATTATGTGATATAAGCACCAGGAGTGTCTAGTTTCATTAACACAATAATTTACTTTCTCCCGTGGGGCGGATTGGATGCTCCAAAGGACCGGATTTGGACCCCAGGCCATAGGTTTGACACGTGCTATAAACCTATTTGACCTCTGTGTGCTCACTCAGAACAAGATCATTAGCTGAAGCAACGTGAAGGACTCAATGGAACCTTATTGATAAATGTATGTTTATTGTCTTGTACAAAGGTTTATGAAGCACATTTTTCACGCAATACTGTCACTTCAGTAATATTTGAACTACTTTTACTTGTATTGGAGAAAAAAAGGCTGCACTGATGTTTTCCAAATGTTTCGGTATTTTATTTAATAATAGCAAAATAATAATAGACTCAGATTTGTAAATAGTACTGATTTACCCTACAAGTAAGTCATACAGAAAATACTCAAGTACAAGTAAAAAGTAGCTAAATAGTACTCAAAGTAAAAGTCACTATAGTTTCACCCCCCCACGTTCATTTTGGTAATAAATAGTTGCCACGGTTCCCTTGCATACAGTAAACATCTCATGAATAAACTTAAAAAGGAAGAGATAATTTAATTGAATTTATCTTCTACGAAAGGGTCTAATAAAATGTGTGTTAAAATGTACCATTCTTTCAATAGAAATAAAATAACATCAATGAATTAAATTCAAAATTAAAAAATTCTCAGGCTCTAAATATAACTACATTTATGAACTCTAAAACTGAGAAAATAACCGGCATTCAAAGCTGTTTTGGCGCTGTGCTTACGTTTAATCTGATTGGTCGGCTATGATGTGATACATTTGATTGTTGTCTGGTCATTTCATTTTTTGGAGTTTCTCAAAGTCCGTTGATCATTTTAAAACAGTGCAGAAATGTAATGAATTGCTTTACTTATTTTAAAATGCTTAAGTTCAAGTAAAATGAGAATTATACTCAAAGTCCAAGTACCCATAAAATCAACTCAAATACCGTAACGTAAGTACTTGTAATTCTTTATTTTTACCTTGTCTTATGGTCATGAACACAAATTAAGCTTCTTTTGCTTCTGAAATGGATGCTAAATTGTTCACTCAACAGGAAAAGTGGGAATCTATTTGCAAGAACAAGAAGGAAAACTTTGGTGGGAAAGTGTAAGTTAGTTTTGAACCCTGACGAAGGTCGCGCCACCGGAGATTCATGAAAAAGAAAGATGATAGAAGTAATCCTACCAGTGTGAATCTCACATTCCACTGAGGCGTGCAGCAGACGTGTAGCGAGTAGCTTCATTCAAAGGATCCATGTTGTTATGTGTGGGCCAAGGTTGTGCAGTTTTTTACGCTGAGTATCAAAGAAAATAGCAGCCGCATGTGGTTCAATAATGAAGTTTAGTTAGAGAGCAGTGCTGACAATGACATGAAGGAAATATAGCTGCTAATTAAGTTTTTTGCCAGTCTTCTGGTTGGTTGCTTTGATATATTTAAAACATTTTGGTCCATTTTAACTAAAGATCAATTCCAGCTTGAAAAGAGACTCATGATGATGGTGAAACAATATAAGGCTGTCACTTCATGACTTTCACTCTTTCATTTCCTAAATCAAGTGGTAAAAGGGGGTGTGATGTAATTCACTGGCAGAGGAAAGGACAATAGGAACCTTAAGTGTCTGGTGTTCTGAGTTCTAGCCCGTCTTTATTTAGTCAAATGTCAGAACTAGAAGAAAATGACTAAAATATCAAGACTGGCTCAAAGTTCAGAAAATAACAAAACCAAAAAAAAAAACAGGTTGTTGCAATTACGATTTCAATCATCTATGTTCAATTACAATTCAATGACAGTGACGGTAATTTTTTCCAATTACAATTAAATCAAAATGATTTTTTTCCCCCTGAAAGTCAATTGCAATGATTTTCTCAGTTACTTAATTTCAATTGCAATTTTACTAAGTTTTTATTTATGTAGTGCTTAAAAACAGCCTAGCACAGGGGACCAAAGTGCTTTAGTAATGATCTCATGGAGTGTCTCTTTAGTAACTATTTTGGTGTACTGTATATGCTTGTCAATTATTGGCCTGTTGTGATGATTTATGTGTTTTAGCATCTTTACATTTATATTTGAAGGCATTTATTATAATATTTATTTTTTATTTTTATTTATTTATTCAGTTCATTTCCGACATGGTTGCAATCACAAAAATTCACTTTGACATTCAGAGCAAAATCACATATCTTATGTAAACATCCAACTAGGGACAAGAGTTGGAATTTAGCAATAAATATAAACTGTTTTTACAAAATATCAGTTACATCCACAGTTTAGTTACTTTGTATAATTGTATCGTCCCTATATGAATACAATTTTATTATAACTCTAACCCACTAACTGGGTGTCATCCACGGCAGCTCCCTATCATTTCACTCCCATATCAATAACAACCTGGTCTGCATACTTCCACCTACACAACATCAACCGTCTGCGCCCCTCTCTCGCTCCTTACTCCACTGCCGTCCTGGTTCACAGCCTTGTCACATCCCACATCTCCTTTTCGTTGTCCCTCCTAAATCCCTCCATAAGCTCCAACTGGTCCAGAACTCTGTAACCCGCACCCCCTCCTCTGACCACATCTCCCCTGTCCTTCAGGGGAGATGTGCCTGAAAGGCACTTTTAAATTAAATGGACTATTATTATTATTATTATTTTTAATTTAGCAAATGACAATTATTGACAGCCTTTATGACACCTCAATCAATGACAGATAATGACGTCAGCCCGTGTCTTTTATGAAAAAACCAACTGACCACAGACTCCTTGACTGACTTTAAAAATAGAGAAAAACTCATAAATGCCACATGTTTACTGAATTTATTTTGGGTAAAACTGGCTGCCTTATTGAATATGAAAGAGAAAATAGATACTCTCCGGTGAATGCACAACAGTTACATTATCATGAATAAGAATGTCAAAGGCTGTATTCAGCACTTATAAAAGAATAGTAACAATATACTTTCAAAGATGGATGGATGCATAGGTGTAGTAGAACACACATATCTACAAACGACGTGTTTTCACCTCATCTACCGAGTTGAGTCTCTTTGAGATGGAAAACATTTGATGTCACTATTGACTTAAAACCACAGACTGTTTTGATCTATCTGTGGATTAAAGTGTCAGTAAAACCAATCAAGCACAGACTGTATTTATCAACCTCACACTGGTGAGCTGTTAGATTAGTCATCAAGATGAAACGTAATGAGAGAGCCAACGTGTGATGGGTAAGGACAGGAATGAAACATCAGCAGCCCACCATGATGCATTCAGGGACTTACTGTGCTCGCAACTTTCTACTTTAGCAGTGAGTTCACCTGTGGCCACCTGAAAATGGTCTGAAATATTAAAATAACGACTTCTCTTTTGTGTTATGGAGTGTTTTTATGCATTTTAGGTACAGGTAACATTATTATTTGATAAGTTTATCAGCTTAGTTCACTTTATACTAGACACAGCCTTGGGATGATTTCCTTTTATCTTTATGCTATTTACTGCCCATGAGCAGGTTGGAATAACGCAAGCTTAATCAAAAGTAAAACATAGTTTTAGGCTTTTTATATATTGATTTACCAGGAGCAAATGAAATTTTCTCAGGGGCACAAATGTTTCTCCACTTTTCAATCACTCATTGTTGTATAGTTTAAAGCCAAGAGTTTTATTTAAAGGTTCGGTATTGTGCTATTTTTCACACATTTCCATTCGTTCTAAGAGCTCGAGCAACATACAGTAGTATTTGAGGTTTATTTTCCCAGACTTGCTTGTTTTCTGGAATTTTAGCCTCTGAAAAGTCACTTTCATGACACTTCTAAAAACAATTATTGAACACCAAACTTGTTGCTTTTTCTCTCCTTCAGATTATATATAATAAATAAAACAGACCCATCAATCTCAGTCCTGTAAATTAGCACATCAAAAATAACATTGTTCATCACAAAATAACGTACTGTAATAACGTCAAGTAATCACTTCTAGTAGTAGTAGAATCCCCGCCCACATCCTCTACCACCGATAGTGGTCGACTGTCCACTACAATCATTTATCCACTGACTTTGTTCATTCGTCACTCATGGACTTATTCATTTTGGCTCTGAACCCTGTCATCTTGTCCAGTGTGGATTGGCCAGTAGGTCTAGTGTAGCGTCCGAAGGACCACTGTTCGTGCTAGCTGCTACATAGTTAGCACTGAGGTGGAAAGGCTCCGCTTGAAAACTTGCACAATTTGCACACAACTGGGCTTCAGTTGTTTTTTTTTTAACTTAAATTAATGCCAACAAAGACTTCTCCTCAGGTTCTACTGTTGTAGCCGGTGCATCAGTATTATGGGTATACTGGAAAAAAACGTGCAATGAGAAAGGTTCCGCGCTGTTTGGGGTGCAAAAAAAAACAAGCGATTGACGCAATTAATTTTTTTAGCGCGTTATTTTTTCCTGTATATAATTCATCGCAATGAACGCGTTAAAGTGAGAGCCCAAAGCAAAACCATTATAAAGTGAATTTATCACAATACTGCCCCTTTAAATTGACAGAGAGGGAAATGCATGCATTTAAAATTTGAGCAAGACTTGGAAAAACACGCCTTTTTTCTACACATCTACTGTTGTTGGTTCTAATCTCTTAAAATACTCCTGATTGATGTTGACACTGAATCTAATTAGTCCCCTCTAGGAGTGTGACAATATCTCAATACGGTGATATATCGCAATATTTTTTACGCACGATCAATTATCGATATGCTCGCACTCAGTATACATTTTTGTTTAATTTTTTAATTAAATTTTTTTTTTCAAAACCTTTTATGCTTTTTCACTAAAATGTGCAGGTAAGTCTTCACAAAACTTTTGTCACTGTTTGTTGAAGGAACCAATATATTGTTTACTGGAATATTGCACTATAATGGTGTCACTGGTAAGAAAGACCCTATTTTTTTATTTACAGAAAGCACTATTGGAGATACTTATTTGCTTACATTGGTATGTTGACACTTATTTACAGATTTATTATTTTTTTTTTTTCTTACCATGTCATAGATTATCGTACATTGATTTCTGACCAATATATCAATAATCGCAGTATCGTCATATCGTGAAATAATCGTTATTGTGAGCTTTGTATCCCGTATCGTATCGTATTGTGAGGTACCCAGATGTTACCACCCCTAGTCCCCTCCAAAGAGCAATACAGTAAATCTATCAACTCAATGATCCATCAATAATGTATCATTTTTAAATGTATACTTACAGGAACGGAGAACATTACACAGTATTGCATTTACATGTCTTTAACCAATACAACACTAAGCCAATATTCTCTCCTCCCCTCTTCCATACCAGGGGATTACAAAATGTACCATGTCATTGCCATGTGCTGCGGGTTTTCACAAAATAGAGACATTATTTTCCTCAGTGATCAAAGCAATATTTGCTATGTTTCATAAATCTCTACTTAAAAAAGAAGCGAGATAATCAGGATAAGGAGTAATCGGATGCAGAAAAGCAGACGTAATGCTTCAAAAGAGGACGCTGTGTGTGTGTGTGTGTGTGTGTGTGTACTGGACTAGAGCCACTAATACTGTGAATAAATCATTTCCTTATGTTATTTGCCTGGTAAGTGTGAAAATATGCATGGTAACTGAATGATAGTGATGGCATTCTACTTGTAATGTTCATCACGTTAACTATTGGACAACAGGCATGCGTAGGCTTTAATATACATGAGTACAATCAGCGGCGCCGCCAGGATTCACTTTCATAGTCCGCAAAATGGCCTCGATATCATCGATATCATGATAAATGTTCATCAGGGCAAGCCCACTCAATCTCTTGTCTGTCATGATGTTCCGGAGGTATGTTTTCAAGCGACGTAAAGGCGGGCAGACACTGTGCAATTTTTTTAATCGTTGTACTCAGCTCTGGCTCAAACTGTGCGACTCAAATGCAGAGCCCGAATGTGCGCAGCTCACGAATTATGTTCTCACACTATACGGAACGATCTGACCGCTCACACTGTACGTTCATACACGACACGTCTGGAACTTGTTTCTGGAAATGCAACGTAAGAAGAAGAAGAAGAAGAAGAAGAAGAAGAAGAAGAAGATGGGGTCGTGAGGTATTAATCGCTTCTCGTGACCCATGTATACTACACGATGCACGACACGCGATTTAGCAGAGATTCGGCTCAATCTCAGAAATAGACGCACGACACGAGTCAAAATTTGGCTCGTGGGCCAAAAATCGCAGTGTAGGAGAACCTTAACAACAGTATGCACCATTGGGATGAAAGTCTCTTTAAACCCTTTCATTTTTTTTTTTTCTCCCATACTTTCAAAAAAATTGCACAAACAGTGCGTACAGGATTCTGGCTGGCGGCGCCACTGAGTACAATGCTTAAACAAGTGTTTGTAGGAACAATCCAAATCCCAAAGGGAATCCTCCTATTGTTAATTTGTGTGGTAATTGAGTTAGAATTAATGGAAAATATAACTTCTACGAAGTGTGAATATGTTGATTTGTTTCTAAGCTCTGTGCCAAATTGATGACTTACTGAACTATTTCACCGACCAAAATCTCTCATTAGTAACAGGTTTTAATGCGTGTACATGTGGAAAAACTAAAGAAAACAATCCTGTTTGATGTGATACCCATACGGTATATACAGTTTATTTAGCTCACAGCTCTGGAGCTCTTAGCGACTTTTTTTTCATTAGAGACTAGTGACAAATGTAGGGACTTTATCTTTGGTTATTGGAGAGTTTTTTGATATATTAGAGCAGCGATTCTCAACTGGTGGGTCGGGACCCAAAAGTGGGTCGCGGACCTGTACAGGGTGGGTCACGGACAACTGGTCAAAAATAAGCACCTCTCAAATTGGACTTGTCTTTTATTCTGACAGAAACTTTTCTTTTGACAGACTTGCTGTGAAATGCATGTTACACAGGAAAATATATAGATTTATGTTTTAAAAAAGGATGTATGTGTGTGTTTTGGTTGGTTGAATTCTTAAAAAAAAAAAAAAAAAAAGTGGGACGCGATTTCAAGACCATGGCAAAATGTGGGTCCCAGGGTGAGACCAGTTGAGAACCCCTGTATTAGAGACTCTGACATGAAAACACATATCACTCTGAAGTTACTGTTCTCAAAAGGAACAGCTGCTGCCGTGAGCCCCTCCTCCCCCTGCAGTGATCCCAGCAGCAGGTCAGAGCAGACCCACGCCACCCCACGTCCAGACTGCAAATTAAATGTGCATGTTCTCTCCACCTTTGATATGCTTCTCTTAGGTTTACAAGCAGTTTATCCCATCTGTTATCCAGAGGTGAAAGTAATTGATTACAAGTACTCATGCCACTCTAACTGAGTAGCTTTTATGGGTACTTGTACTTTTTTGAGTATATTTCTAAATCAGTAATTTTACTTGTACCTAACTCATTGACTGCCATTGACGTTTAAAGACGTTATTTGGTTTAGTAACGCTGACTGCCAAAGACGTCAGCTGTGTTTTTCGGCTGGGGTTGCTAGGAGACAGTGTGACAAAGCTCTCCCGTGAAAATCAAGCTTGGACCATGATGTAGTGACCAACTGGTGACATGTAGGTGGCAGCAGCGCACCTTTGGATGAGAGATCACCCACGATGGTGAAGTGTATTAAAGTATTTACCATTTGATATTAAAAGGTTTATACTCTCTTTAAATAAAGAATTGACTTCAGCCAAATACATGAGTGACCTTATGTGTATGAACAGAAGGCCTTGATTTCCAGGCAATAATACCATGTTTCCACAAGAATTTGGGAGTGTTATGATAATGTTGGAACATTATCTTTCAGACTGTGTGCTTATTATTTCCATCTTTGTGCAGTAAATCTTAAGGTTCTGGATATATGAAGTTTACCCTAAAATGAGCTGTAACTTTGTTAGGAAGGACAATGTTCATTTAACCCTGTTACAGGATGTGCACAGCTTTCAAGACCTATATGGAAGACCTACATGGAAGACCTTTAGTGCGTAGTTGTGGCCATACCAGCCTGTCATTGCCCGATCCCGTTAGATCTCGGAAGCTAAGCAGGTCTGGGCCTGGTTAGTAGTTGGATGGGAGACCAATGAGAATTCCAGGTGCCACAGTGGGGTGGCAGTCACCCAGTGGTATCTGTCATTGTGTCCTTGGGCAAGGCACTTCACCTACATTGCCTAGTATGAATGTAGTGTGTTAGTGAGTGTTGGTGGTGGTCGGAGGGGCCGATGGCGCACTATGGCAGCCTCGCTTCCGTCAGTCTGCCCCAGGGCAGCTGTGACTACAATAGTAGCTTACCACCACTAAGTGTGGAGTGAAAGAATAATGCCTTAATTCTGTAAAGCGACTTTGAGTGTCTATGATAAAGCGCTATATAAAACTGATGCATTATTATTATTATTATTATTAATAAACAGGATACCAGATGTATGACGTGCATTCTTTAAGGTTGAACGTGAGCTGGGCTTAGACCATCGTGAGACAGGTTAGTTTTACCCTACTGATGATGTGTTGTTGCAATAGTAATGCTGTCTGGTGCCAGACAGACTTGTATTCTAGTCCAAGTTTCTATTTGATTAATAGACTGTTTTCTCCATACTATGGTCCAGATTAAGTTGATTCCTTATACGGTGATGAGCTAATGTTGAAGACCTACCCCTGAATGATATATACAGTTTACTTTCCCCGAACGAGCTCAGAGTTTGTCCCTAAAGCAAAAAAGAAAAAAAAGAAAAAAGATGCTTCAAAGTCACTGACAGGTTTTTTTTTCAGAAAAAAGGCTTTTTTCTCAGCTTTTTGTCACAAACTGGCGATTTGTGTGAAACGTGCCTCTATTCAACTACTGATTACGAAAGAACAAAACAAGCTATAAATAATGAAAGTAGAGATTCTAATCATTCAGAATCTGGTGTCAGATTTCAGATTATCATAGTACAAACTACTGTATTCTGTGGGTCTTGAAAGATCAGTGAAAATGATCTAAAATGCCTGGAAAAATGGGGTTGGCTGCTCTGAAAATGGCTGGCAGTGAATGAGTTAAGTATGTTTTAAAAGAAGTGAAGTAATTCATCATATTTCTACATCCAACTGTTACTGAGTAAATTATTATTATTTATTTCCATTTCATGGTCTCTTCAAAACGTCACAAAGGTATAATCCATATGTTGTTAGTTGTGCCATTTCTGATCAACACTCGGCCACTTTCATGGGTTCAGGTTGAGATTTCTACCTATTAAGTTGTTACCCATTCTTCACATTTGGCACGGCACTGTTTTAGAGTTCATAAATGTATCAATAACTTAGAGACTGAGAATTTTTTTATTTCTAATTGAATTCATTGGTGTTATTGTATATAAAAAAGAATTGTACATTTTGACCAACCTTTTATTTTAAACAGATGCCTTTGTGGAAAATAAATTAAGTTTCATACACAAGGCAACTCAATGTGCTTTACATGATCAAAAAGTGCAACAGCCTAAAAATCAACAAGAACATCAAAATCAGCAGCAAAAACATTTAAAAGCGTGCGGTCACAAACGTCCGTTTTGAGTCTGTGTGGACATCCATGGAGTCCGTTCCACCAGAGTATGTCTGTGCCTTTAAACCAGGGGTCTTCAACGTTTTCCAGGCCAAGGACCCCCAAACTGATGGAGAGATGAAGCGGGGACCCCCTACTTATATATATTGTATAAAATTGTGTTTTATATTAAACTGGTCCTATAGTGCCATGTATAAATGTACTATTGTGCATTCAATACTAAAATATTCAAATAACACACAGGTTTATATATTCTTGTTTTTAGTTTAAACATGTGCAAGGTACAGTGAGTAGGGTGGCCATGCCACTGCCATTCATACACATAACATAACATAATAAACTGATACCTGCCAAGATCAACAATGTCTGTCAAATTGCATGTAACAACATTTTGCATAAAAGCTGTTCAAATGGACATTTTTGTTCAACATAAATGTGGAAACGAAAATGATTGATGCTTGTTAGTGCCACTGGCATGCATAAACATACCTGTTATCTTGCATACAATACTGAACTATTAACATAACTGACAGATTCATGTTTTAATTTTAAACATACATGTAGTATTGGCAGTGAATCCTCAAACCAGCTATGGATGGCATACATTAGTGAGATGTCTGACCCTGATGAGTAGCACACAACTTGTCTAACCTTGGACTTATGGAGGTTGTCAGGCAGAGAGTCATATCAGCCTCAGGCTGCAGTCTTGACCTGTATTTGTTTTTCAGGTAGGTGAGTGACGAAAATCCACTTTCACAAAGATATGTTGTAGCAAAAGGCAACAGGCTCATCATTGCTTTTGCTGCCAGTTGTGGAAAGACTTTCTGGCAGGATATCCAGAACTGTGTGAGTGATTTAGTTTCATATATGTTTCTGAACGTGCTGTCAGTGGACAGTTCAATGAGCTGATCCTCCTCCGTCACCGTCAGGCGTGCGTTGTCTCTGAATGGAAACTGTATCCATGTCTTGTCCCTGCGCCAGGAGTCGGCCTCAGAAAAGTAGCTCCTAAATTGACCATGGAGTGCCTCCAAGTGCGCAAGAATCGCGTGTGTTATGGGAGGCGAGAGCACAGCAGAATCTCCCAGCTCATCCACTGATGGAAACATAGAAAATGTTCCCTCCCCGACACGCTCCTTCCATTTTTTCATCTTTTTGACGAAGCCTTCCATCCTGTCATACAGCTGAAAGGCAAGTGTGTTGCGACCTTGCATAGAACTGTTAAGTTTGTTCAGCTCAGCGAAAATGTCAGCAAGATATGCAAGTTTGGTGATCCAGGCATTGTCGCTGAAAAGTGCAGCCAGCTCTGTGCGCTTCTGATGAAGTAAAAACTCCCGAATAGACGTGCGTAATTCTAACACACGTGCCAACACTGTTCCGCGTGAAAGCCAGCGCACCTCAGAATGGTACAGTAGCCCAGTGTGCTCTTCTCCTTCGGCAGCACAGAGATTAGAGAAGAGTCGTGTTTGCAAAGCACTCTTCTTGACTATATTTACAACTTTCACGACCAAGTCCATGACATCAGACAGTTCAGCGTTCATGTCCTTGGCAACAAGTGCCTCTCTGTGCAACATGCAGTGCGTCCAAATCACCTCTGGAGCCACATCCCTGGCAAGCGCGATTAGGCCACTTTTTAATCCAGCCATGGCTCTTGCGCCGTCGGTGCACAGTGCAACACATTTTGCCCATGAAGTGTAATTTTCTCTGAAGAAAACGTTAATCACTTTGAAGATTTCAGCACTTGTTGTGTGTTCAGGAAGGCGCTTACAAAACAAAAATTCCTCCTGCATTTCATTTTGATCCACAAAGCGCACAAACGCCAGAAGCTGCGCGTCCTTTGACACATCCGTTGATTCGTCCAGCTGTAATGCAAATGCATCTGCCAATCTCAGCTTCTCTATCAGTTGCACCCTCACATCTGATGCCATCTCGTCAATACGGCGAGCAATGGTTGTGTCCGACAATGGAACAGTTTTCAGTTTATTAATGTCAATATCATTCCCATACATTGTTTTACACATGTCAGTTGCTGAAGGCAATATTAAATCCTCTCCAATTGTATATGGCTGTTTCTTTTGGGCAATCCGAAGAGCAACTTGATAAGAACATTTCAAAGCTAGCTCACCAACTTTGGCTGATTTTTTCATCAATGTCTGTTGGCCTTGGAGGGATTTGAGACAAGTTTGGAAGTATTCAACGTTTTCGTCTTTTAAGTGGCCGTGGGTTGTCTCCAAGTGACGCTGCAGTTTTGATGGCTTCATAGACTCGTTTGACAGCACAGTAGAACAAATGACACACATTGGAAATTCAATGCCATCTCTCTCCTTGAAGGTAAAGCCAAACTTCAGATAATTGTCTGTATATTTTCGGGTCTTCTCTCTTTTACGCTTACCCTTTACAGCTGCGAGGCCTACAGCAGGTACACTGTCACTTTCATTTTCACCTGCGGTTTCTGAGGTGGAGGGTAGGCCTATCTCGTTTGCTCTTGTGGGTTTTTTTTGTAGTGTTACAAAACGATTCATTTTTTATTTTTTTTGATCCAAACATATGAGTGAACGCCCACTTTTTTAACCTCACTGTTGAGCTCCAGAAGACTGGGCTCTCGACCAATCACGGGGAACCTGACAGAGATAGCGTGTCAACTACGGCCTCGTGATTGGTACAGCAGCGATAGGGGTGGGTCCTCCTCGTTGATGGGACAGGTGAATGAACCAGTGCCCAGCTTGAAAGAGCTCCTGTGTGTCGCTGAACGTGTGCATTGCTGACTGAAAGACATCTTCTGCCTCCATTTATCTGTTCACTACAGTGTGTTGGATTCATGTTAATGTGTATTTAAAGACATTTCAATTTATTGAAAAAATTGCGGGGGCGAATATAAAAAAATGTCTAATCAACCAAAACTTTTGCGACCCCCCTGCAGTACCTCCGCGGACCCCCTAGGGGTCGCGGACCCCCTGTTGAAGACCTCTGCTTTAAATTGTTGCTTCTCCACGTCGGTCTTCCTTTTTCTTCTTGCTTTGCTATGTAACCGCTATGCCTAACGCGGCGATGGACACTTCTCCTGCTGGCTTGTCTGCCATTGTACTTTACTACAGAGGATGTAGCACTCTGTTTGTAAAAAGATCTTAGATTGGCTGAAAAGTAGCGTCACACTCCTTGTTTTCTAAAGCTCAAATCTACAGCCAAGAGAAGGAGCAGAGGTCCAGTGTTCTCTCAGAACATTTTGGATTACAATATGCTCAAAGGTTAATAAAGATTTTCAACCAAATGAAGCAAAAAAATTACATACTGCAGCTTTAACCCGTGTAATGTGTATCACAGCATTGTTTCAAATTGAAGTCAAAGGTTTATCTCATACATAAAATTGAATTATTCAAATTTGGTCTTTAGACAAATAATTTGTTCTCACAATAACTCAGCCTGAACTCAACATTTTTGTATGTTAAAGGTCTTTATGCTGCCTGTCATAGTAATGAAGTTTTACAAAATGATCCAGGCCTTAATTTTAACGGAGCAAAAGGGAAAAAGAGAGTATTTTGCTTGTTTGTGGCAAGACTTTTCTCTGTGCTCACATTTCAAAAGCACAGATATTGTGATGTTGTTGGACTTGTTGTATTGCATAGAGAAGGATCAAGTAGTAAGACTCCATAATGTCTCTTCTTCTTCTTCTTCTTCTTCTTCTTCTTCTTCTTCTTCTTCTTCTTCTTCTTCGTCTTCGTCTTCGTCTTCTTCGTCTTTGTCTTCTTCATTTCCGGCAGAGTGGACGCCTCTCCAAGCTGTCGAGAACGTGCATCAGCGTCATTTGGTGTCACGTCTGCAGGACTACGGTTGAAATTTGGACCCCGAATTGCAGTAAAAAATGCATCACAGTCTGTTCAAAGTGTTATGGAAATCTTTAAGCATGCACAATGTATGTGAAATAAAGTCAAAAATGCACCAAAAGATCTTTTGCGCAGTTTATTCCTGCGCTCTGACATGAAGATGGTACAGATGCAGTGGTCCCTCAGGAACCATAGATAAAGAGTGACCCCACACTGTAACAGCACAGCACACATCTCTCATAGTAAAAACCAAGGTGGGCTGATCAGAAAGGCTGCTGGTTTTCCATTACCCTTGGAATTGCACATAACCTAAATAGCGCAATAAAAACTAGTAGGAACACCTACATTTCAAAAAAAACACTTGAATATCGCTAAAAAGTTTTTGAGCAATTGTGAGGAGGAATTGCAGACGTTTCAAAGTTGAAATGTATCAAAAAAGCGCCATGGAAACACTTTTTCCGCAAATACACGTCACAGAATGTGACGTACCTGGTCACATGACCACTTCTCTCTGATTAAACATTGCGTGGTACATGTAAACAGAAGAGAAGACCGAGACATTTCTTGGTATTATACTTAAACATGATTACTGCCACACAGACGTGAAACAACAGAGTTGTTATAAGGAGATTTAGAACATACATCTTTCTGCAGCGAAGTCTCGCGGGATGAGATTTCACGGGAGTTACGAGGCTCCTGCTCAGAAACGACCGTAAATGGAAACATGGCCAAAGTACAATTATACTTTGTCGACATTTAGAAATATTGCTTTTAATTTGTAAAAATCTGTCATGGAAACCGCTTGACACTGCCTGTGAGATATTTGTCTTTTTACTTTTGAACACTTCATCACCCATTAGCATTAAAAGACTTCAAATAAATGTTTTTTTTTTTTACAAATCCTGCCCTATGCTCCTTTAACATAAGCCCAAGTGATAAAAAGCTAATAAAAATGACTCCTCAAAGGAGTGATTGTAAGTAACACTGATACCAGCACGTTGATTTGCTGAAGTCTTACATTTGCAGTCTTATCGGAAACCATATCAAACCATACAAATGCATTTTTACATATTTCATTGTAAAACATTACAACTGGATTGGGCTTCTGGAGATAAGTAGCTGCATCATCTCTGAGGTTCTTAATAACTGTGTGGGGTCATTACATGTTAATGCATCTCCTGTGATGGACTGGCTCCCTGTCCAGGGTGTACCCCAATACCCAGCACCCACAGTGAGCTGGATACAGACACCAGCAGACATCCGCAACTTTGAAAAGGAAAAATGAATACATTTGGTGCACACTGACTTTACCTTTTGCTGTCTTCTGACTTCTGCTGACTAAAATAGTCTGTTAAAAAGAACAACTTCCAAGGTTTTCCAAACCAGCAATATTGTTTAGTTAAACCTTTGACTGATTGGAAATTAATCTGCACCTTTAGTTTTGGACCTTTTGTCCTTAAAATGTGACTTCCATGCAACTTCAGGTTACATTTGGTGTTGGTAGATTGTTTTGTCTTTGTCTCTTCTGAAACAGAAGAGTTTTTAAGCTCAAATGTCTCTCCTAAAGTGAAAAGCAAATCTATCTCATGTGTCATTTTGTGACCCATCAAATAAAAGCCAGTGGCAAAAAATTTAAGAGTAATTTCAGTTAATGTGTTTAATTGTAAATGTTTCTAGAGGTAGAAATAAAGCAACAAAGTATGGGACGCCGATTGTAATGTTGTGCATGTTGAAATAAACTGCAACATTGAGCAACAAATCATGTTTTTTAAAAAAATATGTGAATTTGACCAGATTTACAGCAATATTTGTGAAATTTGTGATGTTTAATCTAAATGTTAAATATTAAATTTAAATATTAAATCTAAATGTTACATTTAAATATACAACTTTTTTACAACAGCTTTTTGCACCATCTCGCAACAAACCACGTTTAAAAAATGTATGTGATTTTTTTACCCATAAAAATATAATGTCAATGTTAAATCTGAATGTTAAATGTTAAATCTAAATCTAAATGACAAATATTAAATCTAAATCTTAAATATTAAATTTAAATCTAAATGTTAATTCTAATTGTTACATTTAAATCTAAATGCTAAATGTTGAATCTAAATGTTAAATCTCAAACTGTACTTTTCTTTTGGTGCTTCCGGTGAGTTTTCATATTAGCTAAATATTTAGTTTCACCCGTCACATTTAAATTTAACATTTCATTTTACATTTTCATTTACAATTAGCATTTAAGATTTAAAATTACACATTTAACATTTAGATTTAGATTTAACATTTATATTTAAATGTCAAATTTAGATTTAACATTTAGATTAGATTTAGATTTAACATTTAGATTTAACATTTAGATTTTAAATTGACATTACATTTTTACGAGAAAAAAATATCACAAATATTGCTGTAAATCTGCTCAAAAGTAACACAAAAAAATTAAAATCAGTTTTTTATACATGGTTTGTTGCTAAATGCAAAAAGTTGGTGTTTATTTTAGCATGCACAGCTTTACAATTGGCGCCCAACAACAAAGCCCTTCGAAATGGAAGCCGTTTGAACCAATTGGTGTTTCCATAACACCACGTGTGTGTCTGCCACCACATGTTGTATATGCGCTTTTCTGCTTAATGCCTTTCCAAACTGGGAGGCTTTTGTCAAATCACTGAACAGCTCCAATTATCCACATGTTTTTCAGCGTTACCATAGCGACACGTTCTCTGCTGTAATGGGAAGCCTCAAGGTTTTCTGTCATGTCTTGATGAATTTCTACAATGCGAGCAAAGTGTAGATCTCATGCACTGTGTAGACAAACTTTCTCCTTAAGAAAATCCTGAAAAACACAGCATTTACAACTAATAATGCATGTATTTTAAAGAGTCTAGTTTCAGCTTAGAGAAAGCTAAATCTGGGAGGTAAAATATCTAAGACAGGAGAAGAAGAGGCGTTGGCAGGCGGTAAATTTACCCCCACAGTGAAGCAGAATCTCATAGTTTCATTCATCATTTCTTCTGATTTGTGATTGTGCCTAGCAGGCATAGCCGTCTACACATGCACTGACTGAAACTGCACAAATTTAATTAAAAAGCCCAACCGAATAAGCGTAAAGGAAATCATTTTTCCCGTTGTCTACTTTTCATCATGAATAAAGGAAGATTATCATAGCTTTCAATGCATCACATGATGCTATAAGGCGTGAGTTCAGAAACGTTCTTAAAAAATACCTTACATAAATATTACAAAACCTTGAAATACTAATGTACGCCTCCTTAAAAAGATGCTCAACCTAAATTACAGACACAGCTCAATTGAAAGACTATTCTATGGAAACTTTACTGGTAGGAATGAGTACTATAGAAGCTGTATGTGCAATTAAAAGCACTTTAAACGCACGCCTGTGGAGGTTGCCATGTTTAACGAACTCTCAGTGATTACTCAAGTAAGTGAGCTATTTATGGAACTCCAAACTTGTTATATGATCATATATCTACACTCTCTCTCTCTCAAGTACACACTGCAGTAACACCGCCATTTGAGAAGGCAGTGGCTATCCGTACGGTTGCCGTATCAATATACCAACATTCTATTCGTACGCAGCGCCCCTATTTGGCCAGTTTAGGTCACGTGACTAAGACTAAACCTTTCCCTAAACCTAACTCTAAAAATTGTCGCAATATTGGGTTTATAACATAACCCTAACCCTAGACCTAAGACGCTACGTACGTGTACTTCAGTAACCGTACCAATAGCACTGGGGGTTGTCCGTACGGCAACCATACAAATAGACACTTGCACTCACTCTGATTTGTAAAATAACGTCTGTATTTCATCCGACCAGCAGAAAAAGGGTTTAGGTTAGGGGTTAGGGTTACCTAAGTTACCTAAGTACCAGAAATTACGTTTTTTCAAACCGTTTCTGATTGGTTGGTGAAAAGGTACCGCGTAGCGGGGGTTCGCAGGCTCCGCCGATGACTCGGTTTGTCATCCTTCGCTCGGAAACAAAACCCCATTCTGCGCCGGCAGGTGCGGTGGTCTCAAGATCAAAGAGAACCCAGCCCGTGCCCGGTTTGTGGCTATTAAACCCACCTTGACTCATTGTTCTGATAACATGTACGTAAATAATGTCATTGAAGTCATGCACGAGTCCTGTGTGCACGATTTTTTATGTTTTTAATCACCACCCTGGATAGTCGGGGTCGGCAGTCTCTGTCACCGTAATTTTTGGGGCTGAAAAGTTTGGGAACCCCTGCTCTAGAATAAAGCCATTTGGCATATCCATCCATCCATCCATCTTCATACCCGCTTATTCCCGTTTATCAGGGTCGCGGGGGTCTGCCGGTGCCAATCTCCGGCTCTCATAGGGCGCTGGGCGGGGGTACACCCTGGACAGGGCGCCAGTCCCTCACAGGGCAACACAGACAGACAACCACTCACTCACTCATTCACTCCTATGGGCAATTTAGAGACTCCAATCAACCTTACGGTCATGTTTTTGGATTGTGGGAGGAAGTGGAGTACCCGGAGGAAACCCACGCAGCACGGGGAGAACATGCAAACTCCACACAGAAAGGACCCAGGTGTCCACCCCAGGGCTTGAACCCAGGACCTTCTTGCAGGACCGTGCGCCCCATTTGGCATATCATGGATGTTAAATATCGAAGATCTCTGTGCATGTGACGAGGATTAAAAAAGAAATGTACACGCATTTGTGTTGTTTATTTTTGTTAAAAAATAAGAGAAGTAATCAAAAACATACAGACAGCTGGACGACACAGGAGGAACACTTTTCTTACATTTTTGGCCAAAAAAGTCAAAATGTGCGATTTCTGATGGGATTGTCGGCCCATACTTGGCAAGTTGTACAACTTCCTTTAAAATCAAATCAACTAATGTCCCTGGAGGTGTCCTCACACACATTAAATACGGCGCCTGCTGCTTTTAAATCAAGTAGGTGTGGTTATATTAGAAGAATGGATTTTTTAAGTACAAAAGAAGAATTTCTTTGTATTTACCCACTAAAAACTAAAATGCTGCCCGTACCGTGTCACCTGCTATGGTTCAGTGGTCCACTCTACCTCTCTTTATACATGATTGAAAAATCTGTT